>NC_092517.1:18412533-18695033 GCF_047511675.1 Marmota flaviventris
CAGGCATGCACCACCATGCCTGGCTGTATCCCAGATCTTCAAGGTGGACTATAAGGTCTACACAGCAGCAGGCAGGAGCCTGCTGAGTGTGAGGACAGGAGAGAAGGCTGATGTGGCTGGGGCTTGGTGGTTGTGAGGGATGGTGCAGTGAGACTGTGGCTCTGCGAGTGTCATATTGCTTAGGCGTGTATTTCAACTTAGTGGTTTTCAGTCAGGGCAGGCAGGGCCAAGGGGGGTTGTGGCCTTGGCCACTGCAGTCTCCAGTAGGACACGTTAAGGATTCGGGCTCAACCTCAGAGGCCTGGAAAGCCATGGACGTGTTTTAACCAGGGTGCGATATGATCGTGGCTGCTTGTCTCCTTTTGAGTCCAAAGCCTGATTTTTCCCCCTCCAGATTCTTAGTACTGAAAGTCCTCTTAGCAGATACTGACCTGCTCGCTGTGCACATGGCCCTTCCCCTGAGTAGGGGATCCCAAAGAGCAGGAAGCAAAGTGAGCTAGAGACGGGCCGCAACCCCCCTTGGCCCTGCCCACCCCAACCAAAAACCCCCAGTTGAAATACTCGCCTAAGCACTATGACATGTTGCAGCTGGTCCATGTTCAGCCGAGAAACGTCCAGTGTGTGGATGCCCATCATCTGGCAGCATGAGAGAGAGACTGGGTTGCCGTTTGTTAGGGGGGAGATTCTGTAGAAAGTGGGGTCCCTGGAAGGGGGTGGGAGAGAAGAGTTAAAAATGGGGATCATTGACAGCTAAAAGTCCAGAAAACACCAGCTCAGGTTTGCTCCTTCACTTGGTGCATCTGCTGTGGTCACTACCTCAAGCAAAGCCAGGGCGTAGAGATGGATGAGCCTCTAGGAGCATCTGCCTGAGTGACCTCTGGGGTCGGTCCCCAGGTTCTGTGACGCTGTGAGCTCTAATGGGGGTTTCTTAGAACTCACTTTTGAAAGCACCTGTCTCCTATTCTGCCAGCTCCTGGTTGGCAGCCTCGCCCCATGGAGTCGCAGAAACAGACGGCCAGAACAGGACCTGGCCTCCTGGGGTTAAATCCTGACTCTGCCTTCAGGTTGCTGTGTGTCCCAAGGCCGCCCACTGCCCCTCTCTGAGCAGCTTCCATTTTCTTCTCTTTGTAAAATGGACAATATTGAGATAGACGCTCTCTCTGAGATCCAGCACGGACATTTTACGTCCCCAGCTCCTCTGCTGGCTGGTCGTGGGGCCCATGGAAGTGGACAGAACACCCCTTGGGTTGTGGATGTCCTTCTCCACTGCCTCCAAACGCTGGTCTTAGGCAGCGGCACCCCAGAGGTGGGGGCCTGACCCCGCCCACCCCGCGTCTTGCAGGTGCACCCTTTGCTGCCAGGCTCGGCCACCGTCCTGATCCACGACCTGTGCCTGCCCTTCCTGGCCCCAGCCAAGGCCACCGTCCATGTCTCGGACATCCACGAGCTGTACGTCCGCGTGGTCGACAAGGTCAGTGGACTCGTCCCTGTGGCCTTGAAGCTGGCCTTCCCACTTCTTGCCATGTCCCTCCTGCCCTTGGGCTGCTCTGAGCTCCCTGGCTGGACGGGGAGGGGCAGCATCTCCACTGCTGTCCGGTTTCCTCATCCAGCCGACATCCGCGGGGCTCAGCCGCAGACCCTGGCGAGGTCAGCTAAGCCAGCCTGGCCTGGGACCCGTGTCCTCCAGCGCCCGTAGGTCACACAGCAGCCGGGCCCCCCACCCCCGGCGCAGCTGTGCTCCTCTTGAGTTTCACCACCCTGGGGAGAGCTCAGGGCCTCCAATTGCTCTTGCAAAATGGTAAATAATAGACCTGGGTTTTCTTTGGCCTCATCAGGAAACTTTTTCTTTTTCTTTTATTATTATTATTTTTTGGTACCAGGACTGATCCCAGGGGCACTCGGCCCCTGAGCCCCTTCCCCAGCCCTTTTGGTATTTAATTGAGAGACAGGGCCTCACTGAGTTGCTTAGGGCCTCGCTGTTGCTGAGGCTCACGATCCTCCTGCCCCAGCCTCCCGTGCCACTGGGATTACAGGCACCCAGCTCATCAGGAAATTTTTATGACTTCAAATATCAGAGGTAATCCATGCCAGGCTTCCAGGGGGGTGCTGTCAGCCTCTTGTTTGACCCAGTGGGTATAATGGTTGGTAATTAAAAGGCAAATGTTCAGGCAGCTTAGGCTACTAACCTACAAAGTATCATTAGCTAAAGAGCTAACATTCCCGACCGGGTCTTAAATATTCCTCCCATAATCTGATTTCTGCTGCTCATTTGCTTACTAGACTCCTTTTTCTTTGCTAAGCATTTCCAACCCCCACTTGCTATTATGCACTGCCAGATGTGAACTGTTCAGTTGGTGAGCACTTATTGAGCTCCTGTTGAATGCATGATGGAGTTATAAGCTATATATATTTTTTTCTTTTTTTTGGATGGGGGTACCAGAGATTGGACTCAGGGAAACTCAGCCCCTTAGCTGCATCCCCAGCCCTATTTTGTATTTTATTTAGAGACAGGGTCTCACTCATTTGCTTAGGGCCTCACTGTTGCTGAGGCTGGCTTTGAACTCGCGATCCTCCTGCCTCAGCCTCCCGAGCTGCTAGGATGACAGGCGTGTGCCACCGCGTCTGGCCTAAGCTATACCTTATTTTCGGGGTTCTGTGGTTCATCCATTAAGAGTAGGGGGTGGAATTCATGTCTCTTAGTGTCCCCAAGTCCTGTTGTATACAGTAAGTACTTAATTGGTGTTCATTTGTTGATTGACCTGGTCCAGAGTGAGGTCATCCTGGGCGACTCATCGCCAGCTCCTAGGGCATTGGTTTTGAGGTCACTGTCCCCACCTGAGGGAACTGGTCCTTCACGCCTCTGTCCCCCCCGACGCAGGTGGAGATTGGGAAGACGGTCAAGGCCCACGTCCGAGTGCTGGACTTTTACAAGAAGCCTTTCCTGGCCAAGTACTTTGCCTTCATGGACCTCAAGCTGCGGGCGGCCTCCCAGATCATCACCCTGGTGTGAGTCCTCCCGGGGGTCAGGCGGGCTTCTCAGGGACAGTGCTGGCCCGACTGCGCCCTCCCTGCCAGGTCTGACCCGGAGGTGGAACCCAGCGCCCCGTCTGTTTCAGGGCCCTGGACGAAGCCCTGGACAGCTACACCGCTGCGTTCCTGGTGCACGGCACGGCCATCGGCCAGACCAGCCTGACCGCAAGCGTGACCGATACCGCCGGACAGAGGATCAGCTCGACCCCGCAGCAGATTGAAGTAAACCGGCCCTTCTCACGCCCTCTGGGGTCTGCCCCTGCTGGGGGAGGGTGTCTTCTTGGTGACAGGCTGCACGGTCCAGCAACAGCCCAGGAAGTCACCACAGAGAGGCTTTGATAAAATGTGTGCCCGTCCTGGCTTCTGAGGAGAGGGTCTCCACCCGGCCCCGGGGCCGGGAGGCAGGTCTCAGTGCTGGAGGGAGGTGGCTGGGGGGTTTGCTTTTTGGTACCAGGGCTTAAACCCAGGGGCCCTCCACCCCTGAGTCCCGTCCCCAGCCCTGTTTTGCATTTTATTTAGAGACAGAGTCTCGCTGAGTTGCTTAGGGCTTCACTTTTGCTGAGGCTGGCCTCCAACTGGCCATCCTCCTGCCTCAGCCTCCCAAACCGCTGGGATGACAGGCATGGGCCCCTGAGCCCAGCCTGATCTCCCTCTGTGACACAGGGGGTCTGTGTGGCCCTAAGGAGGGGCATGCCTTGTCACATGGCAAGGGGACGGGCAAGAACTGTTCCCAGAGGGTGGCCTGGGGGGAGGTGGCAG
Source organism: Marmota flaviventris (assembly GCF_047511675.1). NCBI lineage: Eukaryota > Metazoa > Chordata > Mammalia > Rodentia > Sciuridae > Marmota > Marmota flaviventris. The sequence goes on from NC_092517.1 coordinate 18,416,323, forward strand.
ACGCACTGTGTAGACCTGACCTGAGCCTCCGCCCGGGCGCCTGGGGGTTGAGCTCCTGCCACGGGGCTGTGTGGGCAGAGGGTCACTGAGCCACCCGGAGCCACCCAGGGCAGGCCACTCTGGGGAAGGCAGCCCTGAGGCCCCCGTCTCCGTGTGACGCCGGGCTCTGTCGGGTCCTTAGAGTCTCAGAGCCAAGGCCACCGGGGCCAGGGCACCCTGCTGAGTGGACCCTCCAAGGAACTCGGCCCCGCATGGGCCTGTGGGCTTTGTTGACCTGTGTCCAAAGCTGGTAGGGGCCATGCCTACCTCGAGGGGACAGTGCTGGCCTCCAGGGGACGGTCACCTCCCTCCACCTGGCATGAAGGGCTGGCCCCTTCAGTGGCGCAGCCCTGGGAGGCTGACCCTCCTGCTATGGGCAGTGTCCTGGTGGCTCCTGTGGCCGCTCACCTGCCGCGGGGACTTGGGGGGCTGCCCAGGGGGTGGGGACCTGCCGTGGGGGGGTCGCGTATCCCTTCTGCCCGCCCACTGGGCCCTGCCCCTCGGCCCCTCTTTACACCTCAGAAACCCTGAGGACGCTGGAGTAGATGGCCGCTGGGCTCCTCACGTCCTCAGGGATCAGGAGGGACGTCGGGGACCTCAGGAGCCAGAGGTGGCAGACGGTGACGTGTGTGAGCCCCCGAGGGCTTGCTGTCCCCGTCACAGGACCCGCCTTGGGCTCTGTGGGTCTGTCCTGGGCCAGAGGAGGCGTGTCCTACCAAGGCCCCCGCGGCCACCCGTGGCTGCCGTCCACTGTCCAGCGTCGCCGCCCGACCTCTGCCCACCAGCTCCTGAGGCCTGGGCGCCGTGCCCCATGTGGCCCACGTGACCGAGGCTCACCCGTCCTCTCCCGTCCCCTCAGGTCTTCCCCCCGTTCAGGCTGATTCCCAGGAGGGTGACGCTGATCATCGGGGCCACGATGCAGGTAGGAGCCGAGGCCTGTCCTTCCCCCTCGTGTCCCCAGCGGGTCCCAGCAAGGAGGCCACCGTCCCGGCTCAGGACAGTCCCGCCTGCGGCCTCTGCTGGCCCGAGGGTGGACGTTCCTGACGCGCTGTGCAGGTGCCCACGAAGCCACGTGTCTGCCCCGCAGGTCACCTCCGAGGGCGGTCCCCAGCCGCAGTCCCACATCCTCTTCTCTGTCAGCAACGCCAGCGTGGCCACCGTGGGCAGCACAGGGCTGGTCCGTGGCCTGGCCGTGGGCAGCGGCACCGTGTCGGGCGTCGTGCAAGCGGCGGACGCGGACACCGGCAAGGTCATCGTGGTCTCCCAGGTATCCCTGAGCCCGTGGTGGCCGGCACTGGCCATGCCTGGGGTGGGGAGCCCTATGGGTTGGCCCTGGGTCCAGGCAGCCCCGTGTGGCCAGCGGTGCCAGGCACTCCTGGGGACCTGCCCCCTGGACCTGCCGTCCCTATGTGTCCCCTCCTGGGACAAACTGCCCATGTGGGCCCCGTCCCCGGGTGCCTCCTGCTCCGTGTGGGGCCAGGCCACCACCCCACCCCGTGCCCCCAGTGGGTGGACGCTGCGCGCTCCTCTCCTCGGTCCTCAGCTCTGTGCCTCTGGCTCCCATTTGCAGAGAGCCCCCAAGGTGACCAGCCAGTGTCCCCATCCTCGTGTGGCAGGTCAGGGACATGGCCGGGCTCTTGGTCTTGCTGGCTCGTTCCCAGTGGGGTTTGATTATGTGCCGGGGACAGAGGAGGGGACACTGTGTGGGTGACAGTGTGCGTGCGCTCAGGGTCGTGCCCCGAGTGTGGCAGATTGAGAATCAGTCAGGGGTGGCTCCTCCAGGAGGGACCGTGAGCCACCTGCCACAGTCGGGCGTCCCCAAGCCTCTGCTGGGGGGACAGGCCTGATTGCTCCTCCTGGTCACCAGACAGCTGTCCCTGCTGGGCAGGCCTCCTGCCCCGCCTGCATGGGGGGCTCCAGGCCAGGGGTCAGCATCCGAGGTCCGCTGCCTTTCCCGGGGTCGGGCACCTCCATCCCCTGGAGCGGAGGCCGGGTCATCTCCATGGCTGTGAGAGGCTCAGGGGTACCCCAGAGGCCTTGGGTGCCCCTGGCATCCTTCGGCCGTGGTGACCCAGGCCCTCGGGTGCAGGTTGGGGTCCCGCTGCCGGCCACACTGAGCGCTGGGGGCTGAGGACAGCCCCGTGGGCGCGCAGGGCCACCAGGGAGGAGGGCCTCTTCAGATCTCAGCCGGCGTCCCTCGCCCAGAAGCGGGTCCCCTCCGAGCAGCCCGAGCCCTCTGAGCTCAGGGCCTGTGATCCTGCTTCCCGGGCGGACTTTGATCCAGCCGTGAGTCCACTGATGGACTCCTCCGCCCGCAGCTTCAGTGCCTGGCCTTGCTGGCCCCCTTGCTCCCTGGACCCACGTCCATGTCGAGCTGTGTCTGGTCAAAGCATCCAGGACCAGCTGTCCAACCCCAGCTCAGAATCAGCACCCCAACCTGCTGGGTGGTCCTGCCGGGTGGCCCAGGCCTCTTAGTGGAAATGGACCACAGAAGGAGGACCCGGGGCAGGTGGGAGAGTGAGTGCTTTTGAGGACCAGCTGAGTGCCAAGGATTGACAGCAGTCAGGAGGCACAGGGTCCCCTTGAGCCTGTCAGCAGGCCTGGAGGGGTTAGCAGCCTGAGCACAGCCCAGGTCAGCTGCACAGGTCAGCAGGCCACTGAAGTGGGCCTTTGATCAGATCAACAGGAGCATGGAGTTGAGAACGTGGGAGTATATGGGGTCTGTTCTCACCGCACCCTGTGGCTCCTGTGTGCCTCCCTGTGTCCTGAGTCAGGGAGAAGGACGAGCTGGATTTGGGGTTGGGAGGACCTAGAGACCTGTCCTGCAAGGGCCACCCGCTGAGAGAGCAGGCCCCAGCAAGCCTGCCGTGCTAACATGGGTCAGTGGGCCTCGAGGCTCAGGGGCCAGGTGGGGACTCCGAAGCGCCCGCAGCCTGAGCCCAGTCTCTTCCCAGGACCTGGTGGAGCTAGAGGTGGTGCAGCTGCGGGCGGTGAGGATCCGCGCACCCATCACGCGCATGAGGACGGGCACCCAGGTGAGGACCAGTCGGGATGGGGCTCCGTGTTCTGGTTGTGACGAAGCCACTGTGAGGGCACTTCCCTGCGCCAAAGCCCCTGCCCCTGTCCCTGTGCCAGAGCCTGTCCCCCTACCTGCGCCAGGTGGCCCTGTGAGGTTGGCCAGTCAGCGGATGGACATGGACACCCTGAGTCCTGTGCACAGCCAGGGCTGCTGTCCCTTGGCACCCGAGGGGCCTGGTTCCCGGAATCCCTGCCAGTACCAAGACCTAAGTGTGCCCACGTCCCTCGTGTGAAGCGCCCCGTGGGTGCAGGGGCCTGAGTGTCCTCCCAGGCACCTGGGGTCGTCCCCAGTGTCCCCAGCATGCCCAGGGCGAGGTCGGACAGTTCTCAGGCCCTTGCAGCTGGTTGCGGGTGTGGCTTGCACCGCGCGTCCCCAGTCTGCCACCTGGAGTCGGGCTCGGGGCCGGCTGCCTGTGCCCACGCCCTACAGGCAGAGGCCCCTGCTGGCCTGGGAGGGTCAGCAGGAGGGTGCGGACCTCAGGCAGCGTGGGCTGAGTGGCCAGGGGGTGTCCGCAGGCCTCCTGCAGCCCCAGGGGTCCTTCCAGAAATGCACCTGGCCATGCACAGCCCCTGGCAGGGAGGGACGGGCCGGTCCCCAGTGGTTGGATTATCTGGTGTTTGGTCAGGGCTCCCAGAACCTGTGTCCGGCCCGAGTCCACGCAGGGTGGACGTGGACAGAGAGGCAGAGCCCCTGGAGGAGGGTCCCCAGCCTGGGTGCGTGGGTGCTCACAGGCCTGGCTCTCCCACCCCCAGATGCCCGTCTATGTCACCGGGATCACCAACAACCAGAGCCCTTTCTCCTTTGCAAACGCGGTGCCAGGCCTGACCTTCCACTGGTCGGTCACCAAGCGCGACATCTTGGAGCTCCGTGGGCGGCACCACGAGGTAGGGCCCAGCCTGCCTCCCGGAGGGCGGGCGGCCTCATCGCCCCGGGGGCCTCTCCCAGGGCAGGGGACACAGGGCCCGCTGCAGGACACAGTGTGGCTTATCACAGACGTCCTGCAGCGGGCCCTGCGGGGGACCCCACAAAACCCAGCAGCCCCCACATAACACTCCCACGCACACACAGGGCTCCAGGCCCCGCTCAGTGACCCCGCGTCCCAGGCACCATGCAGAGTGGCCCGTGGCCTTGTGTGGGTGACTGCCGTCTGTGTGGCCCTGGGTCAGCAGATCTGACCCTGGCCGAGGGCAGTGGCCTTGGGGAAGAGGGTGCCCCCAGGCCTGTCCCTGAGCCCGCTCTCTGCCTTCCAGGCGTCCATTCAGCTGCCCTCGCAGTACAACTTCGCCATGAGCCTGCTCGGCCGGGCGAAGGGCCGCACGGGGCTGAGGGTGGTGGTCAAGGCCCTGGACCCCTCGGCGGGACAGCTGCACGGCCTTGCCAAGGAGCTCTCGGACGAGATCCAGGTCCAGGTACCAACGGGACACAGCCGTGAGGGCAGCAGACAGCGCAGGGGCCTGGCCCAGAGCTCAGGGCTGGGCCCCTGGTGTGGGGGACCCTCGCTGCACTGAGGGGCTGCGCCTGCCTGGGGAGGACGGGCAGAGGGGGTGTGTGTCACCCTGGGGGGAGCCCAAGGGTGGTGTCACCAGACTGCACGGAGGGACTCTGCCGGTGGCAGGGTTGGCTACAGATCTGAGCAGCAAAGGCCTGGTGACTGGGGACAGCCTATGGGTTCCAGGAACAGCAGCTGGGCCTAGTTCAGGAGAGGGCGGGGCCTGCTCAGGAGAGGGCGGAGCCTGCTCAGGGGAGGGCGGAGCCTGCTCAGGGGAGGGCGGAGCCTGCTCAGGAGAGGGCAGGGCCTGCTCAGGGGAGGGCGGAGCCTGCTCAGGGGAGGGCGGAGCCTGCTCAGGGGAGGGCAGGGCCTGCTCAGGGGAGGGTGGAGCCTGCTCAGGGGAGGGCGGGGCCTGGTTCAGGGGAGGGCGGGGCCTGGTTCAGGGGAGGGCGGGGCCTGCTCAGGGGAGGGTGGGGTCTGCTCAGGGGAGGGCAGGGCCTGCTCAAGGGAGGGTGGAGCCTGGTTCAGGGGAGGGTAGAGCCTGGTTCAGGGGAGGGTGGAGTCTGCTCAGGGAAGGGCGGAGCCTGCACAGGGGAGGGCGGAGCCTGCTCAGGGGAAGGTGGAGGCTGCTCAGGGGGAGGGCGGGGCCTGCTCAGGGGAGGGCGGGGCCTGGTTCAGGGGAGGGCGGGGCCTGCTCAGGGGAGGGTGGAGTCTGCTCAGGGGAGGGCGGAGCCTGCTCAGGGGAGGGCAGGGCCTGCTCCGGGGAGGGCGGAGCCTGCTCAGGGAAGGGCGGAGCCTGCTCAGGGGAGGGTGGGGCCTTCTCGGGAGAGGGTGGAGCCTAGCTCAGGGGAGGGTGGGGCCTGCTCAGGGGAGGGCGGGGCCTGGTTCAGGGGAGGGCGGGGCCTGCTCAGGGGAGGGTGGAGTCTGCTCAGGGGAAGGTGGAGCCTGGCTCAGGGGAGGGCAGGGCCTGCTCATGGGAGGGTGGGGCCTGCTCAGGGGAGGGTGGGGCCTGCTCAAGGAAGGGCGGGGCCTGGTTCAGGGGAGGGCGGGGCCTGCTCAGGGGAGGGCGGAGTCTGCTCAGGGGAGGGCGGGGCCTGCTCAAGGGAGGGTGGAGCCTGGCTCAGGGGAGGGTGGAGCCTGGTTCAGGGGAGGGTGGAGCCTGCTCAGGGGAGGGTGGAGTCTGCTCAGGGGAGGGCGGGGCCTGCTCAGGGGAGGGTGGAGCCTAGCTCACGGGAGGGTGGAGCCTGGTTCAGGGGAGGGCGGAGCCTGCTTAGGTGGTCAGGGGCTCTGCTTGTGGTCAGAGGTCAGGCCTTGGGTGGGGCCTCATGACACAGGACCGCTGCCTGGAGGGCAGGGAGCCAGCTGCCCTATGTGGTCTGGGAGAGGGGATGTAGGTGGTGGGCTCCTTAGGAGTCCTGCTGCCCCTGTGTGCTCCGGGAGCCCTCGAGCATGGCAGAGGGGAGGGAGCCAGATGGGCCACAGCAGAGAGAGAGGCTTGTTCTGAGATGGCGACAGGGAGGACAGGATGTCTCAGTGGTGGGGGTCCCCCGAGCAGGACGCCGGGCCTGATCTCCCTGCTGTGGAGTCTCCTGTGATGGGGGCCGAGGCCGAGAGTGAGGCAGGTGGCCCAGCTACCACGGGGTGCAGACGGCTGCTGCTCCTGGGCCACCAGCCCCATCGTGTCCCTGGCCTTGGGGCAGGTGGTCTGCCGTTGGTCTCGTCCTGGCCCCCAGCCCCCACTTGTGGATAAGGGGCCTCGGGCGTGCCGTGGGAGACCCAGCTCACCCTCTTTCCCAGGTTTTCGAGAAGCTGCGGCTGCTGAATCCCGAGATAGAAGCAGAACAAATATTAATGTCCCCCAACTCGTTTATCAAGCTCCAGACAAACAGGTACGTGTCCCGGCTCCTGTTCGCAGCAGGGCTGGGAGCTGCCCCCCCATGCCCATCTGGACGCCCCAGGGGCCTTCTGGGCACTGGGCCGGGCCTGGGCAGCCGCTGCCCATCTCTGGCCTCCTCCGGGGCCGCCCGCCTCCCGCAGCCTAGAAACATCTTCCACTCACGGGGGAAGCTCGGGGTTGAAAAGGGGAACAAGTTCCAACTTGGACTGTTAAATATTTCAAATGACTCAGCAGCGGAGCCCATGAATTAACTAGAGCGGCCTCACCTGGGACCAGGTCAAGTGCGCCTCGCAGCCCTGCCCAGACCCGCAAGGACAAAGCTGCCCTGTAATGAGGTCCCTGGGCGGTGGCCATGCACATTAACGTCCGAAAAGTGCATCTTTAAAGGCTCTGAGCAGACGTGATTCCCACCTGCCCCTCACAGGGACAGGGACACTTTTCCTAAGGAGCACTTGCGCTTGAGTGGCGGTTACTAAGGGCCCGGGGGCCGAGTTCCATGTTTTATGAACGCACACCCAGAGAGTGTTCAGCCCTAAGTAACTCAGTGCCCAGTGCTGTGCTAGGCCCCAGGAATGCAGGCAGAGGTGGATGGCACGAGGTGACATCAGGTGACAGCAGGCGTCCTGCAGGAGCCCACCAAGAAAGGGGCCACACAGCCAAGCCAGGGCTCAAGTAAGAGCTGCTGGCCCCCAGATTTAGGGGAGCCGCGGCCCAGACCACCTGGAAGGCTGGCCGCAGAGGAGAGGGCGCAGGACACCACAGGACGTCCCCTGGCTCAGTGCCTGCTGACGGTGTCCATGACCCCTCGCAGGGTCCAGTGAGCAGCCCCAGAAATAGGACGGGGCACTCGGCCTCCCCTTTCAGAGCTGTCGAAACCGAGGCCAGAGAGAAGGCGGAGGAGGCTCTAGACCACCTCGGACCTGTCCCCACCTGGATCCTGTCCCCACCCGGGTCCTGTCCCCGCCCCAGTCCTGCCCCCGCCCCGCACTCTGCACCGCACCAGGCGGCCTGACCTCAGTGACCGTTAGCTGCAGAAGCCATCTTTACCCATAAACGACCGTGTCGCTGATGGAACCGTCCTCAGGGTCTGTCGCCCGCCGCCCGCTGACCCCGCGGCCACTCTGAGGAGTGCGTGGCCACGTTGTCTTCAGAGCCACAGGCTTTCTGGCTTAGGTCTCCTGGGGGTGGCTGACGAGGCTGCAGACGGCGACGGCACACACCGCACTGCAGGCAGATGGTCGATCTCGAGGCATCGACCAGGGCCCCTCGCCGAGGCCGTCCCCCACCCCCGCAGCCATCTGCAGAAACAGATGTCTTCTTCCCCAAGGGACGGTGCCGCGGCTCTTTGCTACCGTGTCCTGGAGGGGCCTGAGAAGGTTCCTGTCGTGCATGCCGATGAGAGGGGCTTCCTGGTGTCCGGCTCTGTGATCGGGACGTCCACTGTCGAAGTGACCGCTCAGGAGCCTTTCGGGGCCAACCAGACCATCATCATTGCCGTGAAGGTGGGTGGCACTTGGCCCTGTTTTGGATAACAAAATCTAAAGCTCAGAGGCACGTTTTTCCTCTTTCTGGTGTAAAACTGGTTCACCCAGCCGGGGGCCTGCGGTGCACACCTGTGATCCCGGGAGCTCAGGAGGCTGAGGCAGGAGGATCCCCAGTTGGAGGCCAGCCTCAGCCACTTAGCAAGGCCCTGAGCGACTCAGGGAGACCCTATCTCTAAATAAAATACAAAAAGGGCTGGGGACGGGGCTCAGGGGTTAAGCACCTCTGGGTTCAGTTTCCCGGTACCAAAAAAAAAAAAAATGTGTTCACTCTCCAGCTGCAAACCGTGGGTAGGGATTTACGTAAGAGTCACCCAGGGACAAATCCTGGGCAGGTGTGTGGCCGTTGGAGCCAAAGACCCCGAGAGGTCACCGATTCCACCCACCTTGTTTCATAGATGGGAAACAAGTCCAATGAGGGCCTGGATCAGCCCGGGGGCCCAGGGCTGGTGCCCCGTCCCCCCGGCCCAAGGGTACACTGCCTGACGTGCCTGATCCCTAACGTGGCCACCCCCGCGAGTGGAGCCCCTGCGGGGGCCACCCAGGGAAGAGCGAGGTCGATCCTTGACCAAACGCTGTGCACGTGCCAGGGACCCCCCACGATACTTGTCAAGCTCATGAAAGTGGCTAAGTGCTCATCCTGTTTCAGCATGCACGTGCTGAGCACTAACTGTATACCAGCCACTGCCTCCCGGGACTTTGGACTGGGGAGGGGTGGCTTTGTGGCCAGGAGGTTTCTGCCTGGGATCCAGAGAGATTTGCTGAGTTGCGATTTATGGGACTCGGGTTCCTCCGTCACCTGGGGCTCCTCTCTGACCCAAGGGGCATTGTTCCCGCCTCACGTGCCCCAAGAGCCAGGTGACAGCCGGTGGTGCTTAAGCCACGAGCACAGCGCTCCCGTCTCTCCAGGTCCTGACGTGGGTGTCCTGGGTGGCACCCGGGGGACTTGGCCTGCATGGTTGGAGGCGGGAACTGGGTCATAAGCATGGCGCTCTGGAGGCCCGTCCCCAGCTCAGGGGTGTCATCGTATTGCCCCTGTCCTCCAGGTGTCCCCCATCTCCTACCTGAGGATGTCCATGAGCCCGGTCCTGCACACCCAGGACAAGGAGGCCCTGGCGGCCCTGCCCCTGGGGATGACCGTGACCTTCACCGTCCACTTCCACGACCACTCTGGAGACGTCTTCCACGCGCACAGTTCCGTCCTCAGCTTTGCCACCAACAGGTAGGGTGTGGGTGACACTGTTGTCACAGCCCTGCCTGGGGTGCCCCTGGTTCCAACCGGCGCGGCGGCAGGTGGGGACTCGGGCTCAGCCACCAACAGGACCCAGTGCTGTCCAATTCAAATCTGTTTTTATTTGGGGGTCACTTGTGGTTTCCCAGGGAGGGGCCACCTTGCCCGGGGAGGGAGCCTCGGCAGAGGGAGCATCCGGCCGGTGGTGACCACTGCAGCCTGGGCTTCCCACGGCCGGTGGCCGAGCTGGCAGAGCGGGGCCTTAGGAGACACGGGCACCAGCTGCTCTCTAAGCGCCAGCTGTTTAGCGCACCTGTCACGCCACGTGGCAGGCACAGTGTCACCGGTGCACAGAGGGGACGTGGCGAGGCTGTCCCACAGCAGAGGCCTTCTCTGGGGGTCACTCCTCCTGGCCGCGGTTTCCCTTCTGGGTGTGGGGTGGCGGTGCTGGCCCTGGGTGGCCGGGGGCTGTGGCCTCTGTCCTGTGAGGCTCGAGGAGGCCCGCGAGGCCCTGGGACTCCCTCCAGCTGAGCACCTCACTGTCCCCAGAGAGGACTTCGTGCAGGTCACCAAGGGCACCACCAACAACACCTGCGTCCTGCGCACGGTCAGCGTGGGCCTGACGCTGCTGCGCGTGTGGGACCCCGAGCACCCCGGCCTCTCCGACTACGTGCCGCTGCCCGTCCTGCCGGCCATCGCTCCAGAGCTGCCCGGCACCGTGGTGGTCGGGGATGTCCTCTGCCTGGCCACCGCGCTCACCGGCCCCGAGGGTGAGAGAGCCAACCAGGGTGGTCTCGGGGTCACCGCGCCTGCCAGGGTGGGAGGGAGACCCCGGGGTGTCCTGAAGGGGTCAGGAACGGCCACCAGAGGGCCACATGGGCCATGTCGGCTTTGGAGATGAACCTGCCTGGGCAGCAGGGCCACTCCCTAGTGGGCGCCTGGGGAGGGTGGCCTTGGGGACGGTCCCCCGGGGGACGGTCTGCTGGGCAGCCACAGTCCGCAGAGCAGGTGCGCCAGAAGGGGCCACCAGGACGTGGCCACAGAGGCGGGCAGGGAGGCTGAACCGCGAGGCCCCTTGTGGGCAGGGGCCAGGAAGAGGCCAGCGAGGTCGCAGGCGGCCGGTCCTCTGTGGGGGGGACGGGTGACATGGGGCCTCTCCTCCCAGGTGCCCCAGGAACCTGGAGCTCTTCAGCCGACAGCATCCTCCAGGTTGACCCCAAAACGGGGGTGGCCGTGGCCCGGGACGCGGGGTCCGTGACGGTGCACTACGAGGTCCCCGGGCACCTGAGGACCTACAAGGAGGTAGGGCAGTGGGCGCCGGGCCTGGCCCACCCTCCGCGGGCAGCGGCGCCCTGGCCTGTGGCTGGGAACGCCTGTCCTTTAGATCAGTACCGTGTGTCCAGGGCTCGGCCAGGACCTGGGTCCCCAAACCTGCAGGTGCTCAGTCAGGTCCCTCACGTGCTACGGCACAGTGTGACCTGTGGCCTGTGCGGCCCTGCGTCCACTCTGAGTCGTCCCTGGGTGGCTGGTGACAGCAGGGAAGCACTGTGTGCCCTGTGACCATGCTGTGCTGTTCAGGGGGGACAAGACCCCCGGGCCTCCTCCCCAGAGGCCGCTCCTCTCAGGGGAATCTGAGAAAGACACGCAGGCCACCGAGGCCGCCTGAGTCACCGAGGCCACCTGAGCTGCCTGAGGCCACCGAGGCCACCTGAGGCCACCAAGGCCACCTGAGCTGCCTGAGGCCACCTGAGCCGTCTGCGGCAGGCGGGGTCTGGGTGCCACAGGCTGGGTCAGCCACCCGGACTCTGAGGTGGAAACAGCTTCCCACGGTCCCCAAGCCTCTGTCTCCCCGTGTTAGAGCAGGGAGGGGACGGGAGGTGACCGCATGGGTTGGTGCCAGCACCCGTGCACCAGGGCCCAGCAGCCACCAGTGGTTCCCGAGGGAAGCTCAATGATGTGACGTCACCAACAGATCGAAGCCACCAGGTCACCTTTGGAGCCTTCTGGAGGCAGCAACCCTTTGGCTCCGTGTTTCTGGCTGAGGACGGGTCAGCGTGGACCCCGGTGGCATATCAGTGCCGTGCTCCGGGCGTGTCCTGCCTCCTGGAAGGGCCCAGCCGTGGTCGGGGGCAGGCAGGTCCCGGGGCGCAGGGCCCTGGGTGGCCGCTGGAAGGAGGGCTGCACGTCCTGGGCCTGGCCGGTCTCTGGTCAGATCCTAGAGGCGTCAGGTCTGGGCAGCTGGTCCCGCGGCTGAGCGCAGGTGGCCTCAGGGAGCAGGGCTGGGGTGACCCCGTCCACGTGGCTGACCAGGCGCCCACGGCCCTTCCTGAGGGGAGCCGGGGCAGGGGGTGGGCAGCACAGTGGGGGTCCCAGGGGGTCGAGGTGGGGGTCGCGTCTCCACGTGGGGCTGTCAGGAAACCTGGGGCCTCCTGTGTCCCCGAGGGTGGGCGGGACACGGGGGCTGGGCGCAGGGCTGGGGACGAGGCCCAGCCACAGGCATCAAGTGGGACACGGACTGGGGCAGAGCCAGGGCCAGGAGTGCTGTCTGGGGCTGTGGTGGTCAGCCCTGTCCAGCTGGCCCCTGGGGACCTGGAAGGAGGCAGTGCCTGGGCTCTGGGGTCAGTGTGGCCTCCGCCTGTGGCCTGCAGTGGGGGTTGATGACTCCGAGTAAAGGACAGGAGACTAAAGTGGGTCCTCTTGGCTGCGAGGTCAGGTCAGGCGCTCCTGGACAGGAAGGTCATCTGGGTGTCACAGGTGCCATGAGGTCGAGAGGGGCGCAGGCCGGGTCATGAGGTCCAGCGGACTGAGTGTACGCTGTGCTGGCCGGGTGGACAGGCCTTGGTCCTGTTGTCACCTGGGGCCGGGTATCCGCAGGCCGCAGGCTCAGGAGGGGTCACGGGGGCCCAGCATGGACGGCCAGCGGGCAGCTCCTCACCAGCTGCCTCGCCCTCCACAGATCGTGGTCAGTGTCCCCCAGAGGATCGTGGCCCGGCGTGTCCACACGGCCCAGGCCAGCTTCCAGGGGGCCACAGCCTCCAGAGTGACCGTCACCGTGGGAGACAGAAGCTCTAACCTGAGAGGTCCGTGCCGCGGGGAGGTGGCTCCCGGTGTCCCTGAGCCCAGAGGCCACCCAGAGCCCAGGACCCCACGGCTGGGCAGGTGCTCTGCCTCTGAGCTGCGCCCGGCCACCTGTTCCCACCCAGGGGACACTCTGCTCCTGGCCGACACCTTCGCCTCCCTGGGGCCCACCCGTCCCTGGCCTTGGGTGGCCGGGTGTGGTGGCCGCTGGCCAGGCCTCCTGACCCCGCCCGTCCACAGGCGAGTGCTCCGCTGCCCAGAGGGCGGCCATCCCGGCTCTGGGCCCCGAGGCCCTCCTCGGCTGCCATCTTCGGTTCCAGCAGGACGTCTTCGACCTCCCGGTGACAGACGTGTTCTCGGCCGAGCCGGACTTCGACGTCACACTGGGTGAGCCAGGGCTGAGGGGCTCTGCCCACCGCCTTGGGCTGCCCAGTGGTCGTGGCCTGGCTCAGGGGCCTCCCGGGAGTCCGTTCTGCGCGATGCCACCAGGGCCTGGCCTCTGTCACTCCTGTGCCCACAGGAGGCTGGCCTCCAGCCACCGCCGCACCCGCAGGAGAGTCAGGGACAGGGCGGGGCGTCAGCGCAGGTGGGGGACAGGGACAAGCAGGACGCCCCTGTCTCCGCAGGCCAGTACCTCTGCGCGGTCACCATGCACAGGCTGACCGACGGGCAGCTGAGGCACCTGAGCTCGAGGAGGACACCCCTGGTGGTCACGGCCTCGGTGGCCGGGGGCCAGGCCTCCATGGAGCAGGTGGGGGCCGAGGTGCCCTTCAGCCCTGGGCTCTACGCTGACCAGGCCGAGATCCTCCTGAGCAACCACCTGTCCAGCCGCGAGGTCAAGGTCTTCGGGGCCGCGGAGATCCTGGACAGCTTGGAGGTGAGTGGTGGGGTCAGGACGGACGCGGGGACCACAGTCGGACTTCACGTTGGCCAACCGTGTGGTGACCGTCCCCAGCCCCTTTTTATACTTTATTTAGAGACAGGGTCTCGCTGAGTTGCTCAGGGCCTCACTAAGCTGCTGAGGCTGGCCTCCACCTTGCGATCCTCCTGCCTCAGCCTCCCCAGCCGCTGGGAGGACAGGCGTGGGCCACTGCGCCTGGCTTGGTTTTGCAGAGTTTTAGAAAATTTTATTTATTACTCGTTTGTCTGTTGGTTTGTCTGTCCGTGTGCTGGGTCCCCCGGCCGGCGGCTCTGTGGAGCGTCCCTGCAGCCTGACGTCTCTCCCAGGTCAGGTCCGGGTCCCCCGCTGTGGTGGCCTTCGTGAAGGAGAAGTCCCTGGGGCTGCCCAGCTTCGTCACCTACACGGTCGGCGTCTCGGACCCCAGGGCGGGCAGCCAGGGCCCTCTGTCCACCGCCCTGACCTTCTCCAGCCCTGCCACTAACCAGGCCCTCACCATCCCGGTGACGGTGGCCCTGGTGCTGGATCGCCGTGGGGCTGGTCCTTGTGAGTGTCGGGACGGGACGTCACGGGAGGGACCCGGGGGGCCAGGGGCAGGGCTGGCCAGCGTGGTCTCGGGGGTCAGTGGAAACCTGTGGTCAGATGCCGACTTGGAGGGTCCTAAGTGCAGGGTGTCCCTGGAGGTGACAGTCACCTTTTTTGGGTACCGAGGACTGAACTCCGGCCCCTGCGCCCCCCCCCCCACAGTGTTTTATCCAGAGTCGGGGTCACTAGGTGCCTGGACCCGCTGAGGCCCTTGGTGGGCCTGGGTCCCCTCAGTGGCCACAGGCCCCCACAGGCCCTGGCTTCTTGTCCACCTGTGATCCCCCACGGCCCCTGCTCCGGCCACAGCGTCCTCCTCCCGGGGGGCCCTGGCCAGCGTCCTCCCCTCCTGGGACCCAACCTCCTGAGCTGTTTCTGGCTCCCAAACCCCTCGACCCTCTTGTCCCCGGGCACCATTGCCAGAGCCGCCTGTCACGGGCAGCGTGACGATGGCTCGGGTTCCCACGGGGCCTCCCTAGCTGGCCGGCGGGCACTTGGCCGGGCCTCGAGGCTGGGCTCCTGGCCTCCCTGCCTCCCTGCCTCCTCAGCCACGAGGTGCGTCCTGGGCCGGCCCTGGGCCAGGTCACCACGGGAAACCTCCCACCTGGAGGGGACGCAGGGTGGACTCTGAGCGGGTCCCCTGCCCTGGTGGCCCTGCTGGGCATCCTGGGGCCGGCAGACACTGGCAGGCCACCCTCCAGATGGGCGGGGCTGGCGGGGCCTGGGGTGGCCCTGGCCTGGCCTTGCTGACGGTGTCCCCGCGCAGACGGGGCCGGCCTCTTCCAGCACCTCCTGGACTCCTACCAGGCCCTGTTCTTCTCGCTCTTCACCCTGCTGGCCGGGACGGCCGTCACCGTCATAGGTGAGCCGGGGGGTGCCATGGGGTGCCGTGGGGGTGCCGCCTGCCCTACCCTCGCTGACCGTACTGACCACGCTGACCCGCCCACCCTCACAGCCTACCACGCAGTCTACGCGCCCCGGGAGCTCGCCGGCCCCGTGGTCCTCACGCCCCGAGCCAGCCCTGGGCACAGTCCCCACTGTGAGTAGCCCCCGCCACGGGCAGAGCTGGGGGGTCCCTGGGCCCCGGGGCCGGGCTGTGGGGGTGTGGGGGGACAGCCCCGGGCTCCTGCCCACGCTGGCCCAGGTGTCCACTCTGGGACTGCCTCGTAGGCCCCAAGTCAGGCCAGGGGTCCGGGCAGTCCTGAGGGGTCCCCCAGAGGGAGAAAAGGCAAAGCCTATTCCTTTGACAACCCCTCCGTCTCCGAGGGACCTGAGACCTGGTGGCCCTACAGGCCTGGTGACCCCACAGGCCTCCAGAGGCACGTCCCTCTGGGAGCACCATCTAATGGGGTTGCAGTGCCCAACCTGTGCAGCTGTTCATGGTGGCCCTTTCTGGGTCCAGGCTCCCCTCCGCCGCCCAGGGGCCCCCAGCCAGACTCTGTGCCTGGCCCTGGGCAGCCACGGGCAAGGGCTGGGGAGTGGACTTTTTGAACGAGGGCAGAGTTTCATAGAGAGAAGCATTTTCCTTGGAAATAAGAAGCCACACATGTCCTGGCCCCTGCCGCACCTCTCACCTGTGACACGGGACCTAGGAGACGCCGCGCTCTCTCTCGGTGACACAATTCCCTTATAGCCGAGCCTGCAGTGGGCTCACCCCTTCCCACCTGGAAGAGTTCTTCTGTCTACAGAAGTACATCCTCTTCCAAAAACCCAGGGACCCCTGGAAGCCTGTCCACACCCCAGAGGGTTAGTGGGGAAATAACCCAGGGGCTCCCTTTACAGGGGGTGAGCCCCTGAGTAGGAACAGGAGACACAGGGGCGCCCTACACAGCTGCACAGGTTGGGCACTGCACAATCTCAACATCCGCCCTCTCCACATCATACCCCTGAGGATCTCCCTTTGCTGCCTCCTGGAGGCCTCAGGCCTCAACAGGAAAGTGTCCTAGGATGCAGCAGGCTCTTCATAAATGCTTCTTTTGGCTTAAGAGTGTTGGAGTCACGTCTACTCCCCAGAGGGTCCCTTGCTCACTCTCTCTCTCCCTCCTCCCTAGATCCAGCGGCCTCCTCTCCGGCCTCCTTCAATGCCCTGCCTCCTGGTCGCAGAGGCAGCCCCCCCTCGGGGCTCTGGAGCCCAGCCTACGCCTCCCACTAGCTCCCGAGCGCCCCGTGGGTAGGAGCCCGCGGTCAGTGTGCTGTGTCCCTCCTCCTTCGAGCCCCGCGGCCCACTCTGTGCGGCCACCAGGAGCCGGGACACCCTCGTGTTTGTTGTCACCCTCGTGGTCTCAGGGAAGGGCTCCCTGTGACGCTGGGGCTTGTGGGGCGCCTGGCCTGTGTGTCTCCTCCCCGTGAAGACTCTTCCTGTGGCTGCTGCTACGACAGGCCGGGGACAGCAGTGTCCTGGGCCAGCCCCGCCCACCTCAGGAACTGTCCCCAGCCGCCACCAGGAGCCGAGCCAGTTGGACACCAGAGCCCAGAGCCAGGCACCCGGGGCGGCTCCGTCCCCCTCTGGGGGCCACTGTGACAGTCGGGCTCTGCGTCTTTGTAGAAACTCCTGGTTCCGCGTGACCTCTGCCCCCCCCCAGGACACCCTGAGCCTGTCCCTGGAGTGTCCTTGAGCCCCCGTGGGGCCTTCTGCTGTCCCTTTAGCACAGAGACCCAGCGTCCCTGCTGCTCCTGTGCTGCGCTCAATACCTCGGCCCACCTGAGCCAGACACAGCCGCAGTGTCCCCCAGCTGCAGCGTCCCCCCGCCACGGTGTCCCCTCCTGCCTGAGATCCCCACCCCCACCCTGCACTGCCGGGCAGCCTCCTGGGGGCCCCGAGCCCACCCTGGCCTCGAGGAGGCTGGGCGGCCGCCCAGGACCTGCCCTCCAGGAGGGGACTCCACCAGAGGACAGCTCAGACCCCGCTGTGCCCAGCGCCTCCTCCAGGTCTGGGGCCGGGGAGGGCAGGCCCTGGATCCAGGCTGTGCACCGTGCGCCTGGAGCCAGCCACACCTGCACGCCACGTGTCTGCTGTGTGCTCAGCCTCTGTGGGTCCAGCGGGGGCCCACCGTGGGGCTGGGCACAGCACTGACTGCTCTGCAGCTGGGGACGGGGACCTTTGTGCCTTGCCTGATACTTGAGCTCACACCGACGACCTGGATGTCGCGGAGCCCGGCTCCTGGTGTGGTCAATAAAGTTCTGTGGTTGTTCTCACGAGGGCTGTGGTCACTGCGGGGCTGCCCACGTCCTGTCGCCGAAGCCCAGGCGAGCCCAGGCCGCTGTGGCCCGGGTCCCTTCCCTCAGGGAGCCCAGCTGGGGACAGGAGCCAGCGGCTCTGCGCTGGGGAATGGGCCTGCCCTTCTGCCACCACGTCCTCCACTGTCAACTGACCACGTCCCCTCGCCATGGCCCCCGTCTGCTTGGCCCCTGCTAAACTCAGCAGCCTGGACACCCCCGGCCACGCTGTCCCTGTTTCTTCCCAAGGGTCTGAGCTCCACCTGCCTTGGAGCTGGGCCAAGAGTCTCCAGGACACCTGGTTCCCCACCCTCTTTGCCGCTAGGCGTCGACAGGTGACCACGTGGTGGTCACGGTGAGCAGAACTGACCGTGGACATCTGGCGGAAAGATGGTGTCCTCACCTGGCGCCCACCTGGCAGCCAGTCCCAGGAGCCCCCTCTGGCCTCCCCACGGCCTCCTTCAGAACAGCAGCTGGGGCGCCACCGTCCTCGTCCTGGGCTGGGTCTGTCCCTGGGCTGAGTGCTGCCCCACCGCCTCCCTGGGCCCATTTCACAGAGGAGAAGACTGAGGGTCAGAGTGGGCAAGCGCCCAGGCCAAGCAGCCAGGCTGGAGGGTCTGAGGGACCAGCCTTGCCTGCTGTCCACTCCCAGGTGGGGTTGGGGATCGGAGCTGCTGGGGACACAGGGGCCTCCCAGGGCAGGGGCTCCACTCAGACTCCTGGGCAGCAGGGCTGCCCCTCTTGCCCGCCTGCACTCGCCATCCCACATCCCCTCCAGGCGGGAGGTTCCCACCTTGACCTGGCACAGGGCCGGCCCAGGACGTACTTTGTGGCTGAGGAGGCAGGGAGGCAGGGAGGCCTGGTCAGCAGCCCAGCCTTGAGGCCCAACCAAGTGCCTCACACCTTCGAGGCAAGCGCTCTGCTCCTGAGTCACATCCCCAGCCCCAAAGTTTTCATAAGAAAAATTATTTCATCAGGTGACACTCACCTGTCGCCCCAGTGGCCTGGAGGCTGAGGCAGGAGGATCCCAAGTTCAAAGCCAGCCTCAGCCACTCAGTGAGGCCCGAGGCAACCCAGGGAGACCCTGTCTGTAAATATATAAAAAGGGCTGGGGACAGGGCTCAGGGGCTAAGCACCCCTGGGTTCAATCCCTGGGACCAAAAAAATAAAAGAAAAAGAAAAATTATTTTCCTAAGAAACAATGCTCTCACGTCACGGCCACCTCCCCAGCCCCTTTTTATTTATTTTTTTCAATTTTGAGACAGAGCCTCGCTAAGTTGCTGAGCTTTAAATCCTCCTGCCTCAGCCTCCCGAGTTGCTGGGGTGACAGGCGTGCGCCCCCCGCGCCCAGCAAGAAAATAATTTCTAAGAGAATTTTCCCATAAAGTTATTTTATAGGGCTGGGGCTGCGGCTAAACGGTAGAGCGCTCACCTAGCCCATGCGAGGCCCTGGGTTCAATCCTCAGCACCACATAAAAATAAATAAATTAATTAAAGGTATTGCATCCAACTACAATTAAAAGAAAATAATTTTTTAAAAAGGGACTGTGGGACCCTGCCTGTCCTCTCTCTTTGCTTTTGAGCTCATGATGTAACCAGGAAACCATTCCATCTTGGACTGGGCCCTCCAGAACCATGGGCCCAAATAAACCTTTTTTCTTTATAAGTCAATTTTCTCAGGTAATCCATTACAGTAATGCAAAGCTGACTAATCGAGGTGCAGAGGCGGGAGTTTCTCTAGAAGTAGAATTACTGGGTCACGGCACATGCCCATTACCAATTTGGTAGATGCTACCACATTTGCAAAGCATTGTATCAGTCTGCACACCCACCAGCTGGGGACGAGATTTTGTTTCTACCACTCTTGCCAACACACAATATCGCCATATGTGTGTGTTTATCTTTACTGGTTTGGTAGATGGAAATTAGAATTTTATGAGTGATTTAAATTCCTTGATGGTACAAAAAGGGATGAGCTTTTATTTGTTTATTGATCATTCCTGTTTCCCTCTGAGTGCTATCTGCTCTCCATCCAAATGTTTATTTTTTTAAGCTATTTCTTTGTCAGAGCCAAAGAGAGATCTAAAACAGCTTCACGTGCCCAGCTTAGCATTCGATGTATCAGTTAACTATCGCCGTGTAACAAATGTCTCCCCCAAATCAATATCTGGTGTCAGCTGACATTCAGGCCAAGTTTCAGCTGAGAGCACCTTGCCCGTGTGTCCCTCCTCCTCCTGTCTTTCCCATGGTGACAACCCAGGTGCCAGAGAATGTGTGGAAACACTGGTCACCTCTGGAGGGTGAGGCCGGGAGGGGCATGTTGTCCTCATTCACAGTGAAGCCCTTCATTCAACTGGACAACGCGAGCCATGCGTCTGAATCCAGAACCAAAGGTTGGAGGGACAGAGGCCACCTGTGAGGAGCTATAGTGTCACAGGTAGATGGTGCTGAAGGTGGGTGAAGACTCAAGGTCAGGGCTCTGTCGTGGGTTGGCATCTCTTCCTGGTTCATGGATTTATATATATATTGGCACCAGGGATTGAACTCAGGGGCCCTCGACCACGGAGCCCCGTCCCCAGCCCTATTTTGCATTTTATTTACAGACAGGGTCTCTCTGAGTGGCTTTAGGGCCTCTATCAGTTGCTGAGGCTGGCCTCCAACTTTTGATCCTCCTGTCTCAGCCTCCCGAGCTGCTGGGATGACAGCCATGAGCCGACATGCCCGTCTCCTGATTGATATGGATTCGTGGTCTGTGCTGGATCCCTGTGGGAAAGGATGGTAGAAGATTTGACAATGATTGAGCACCATATGTTTGCTCATGACTGTGCTGGAGCTCATTACACCCACAGAGTAAACTGATGGAGGCTACTATTTGATATTTTTATATAGAGAGTTAGTTGCTGATGAGCCTTTATATATTTTAACTTTTTAAAATAATCTATTTTTAGTTATAGATGGACACAAACCTTTATCTTACTTGTTTATTTACACGCGGTGCTGAGAATCGAACCCAGGGCCTCACACGTGCTAGGCGAGCCTCTACTGCTGACCTCCACCCCAGCCCCCTAAGTAAAACTTTGCTACTCCGTGACCCCGTCCAACCCTCCCATTGCACGGATGGGGAAACTGAGGCCCAGGGTCAGGAAGGCATGGCTGAGTGAGCCCCCCGTCCTGGCTCCTCCGGACCCTGCAGGTCCACAGCTGTGCCTGCTGGATGCACACGTCTCTAGCGTTTTTCCCAATGACTGGTTCTCAGGAGGCGGTTTTGACATCAGATAAAGCAAACAGTTTATTAGTTAATGAGGGAGGGAAAGGGGGGGACCAGGCTTCAGCCGTGGGCTGGGGACGGGCTCCCGCCTGCTAAGCTGTATGCCGTGTGTGATTAGCACGCGCAGCTTCCTGGAGGACTCATTAGCAGCCTCATCGGGAGGCCGCTGTCACTGAGCGAAAGGAGCGTTTCAGTCTTCACTGAGGGCGAGGAAGGCGCTGCGGAGACTCGGGAAAACGGGGTGTTAATTGAACCCAGGGGCCCTCGACCCCTGAGCCCCGTCCCCAGCCCTGTTTTGGATTTTATTTAGAGACAGGGTCTCACTGAGTTGCTTAGGGCCTCACTGTTGCTGAGGCTGGCCTCCACCTTGCAATCCTCCTGCCTCAGCCTCCAGAGCCACAGGGATGCCAGGCCACACCACTGTGCCCAGCCAGCATGGATCTTATAAGCCCCCAGAGGCCCATATCCTAAGGGCTCGGTGGCCATTCTGGGGCGCTATTGGGAGGTGGTGCTAGTGAGAGGACTCTCCTTGGGGACATGCTCTTGAAGGGCATAGTGGCCCTGGTGGGAGCATGAGGTGTGAAAGAAGGGGGCTCCACCATGGAGCTGTGCCTCACCACAGGCTCAAACAGGAGGCCCGGGGACCCTGGACCAAGCCTGGGAACCTGTGAGCCCAAATTAGCCTTTGTCCTTGCAGCTGGTTAACTTGGGTGTCCCTCCTGTGGCAGGAGGCTGGCTAGCAGATGGAGTGGGCGTGGGGACTGGGGTGGCTCAGTGCACGTGGCCCTGGGCTGGATCCCAGGACCAAGAAAAAGCAAAAAAATCAGCGACAGCAACACAGTGCTCAGCTCCTGTGTCGAGGACCCTGGGCAGCGTGGTCAGGAGCAAGTGCTAGGTGCTGGATGCTCGTGAACTTGGACGGGGCTGGGCGCGGGTCAGTGCTCGCCTAGCCCACGATTCCTGGGCTCTATCCTCCATGCCATGTGAAGGTAAATAAATAAATAAAAGATGTGACCTTCGTCCATTCCCCTCCTTCAGGGGCCCAGGGAAGCCACTCCTGGTCTCTGGGGGTTCATGACACCAGAGTCACTTCCTAGCACCCGTCTGTCACTCACTGAGCCAACAGAAGCCAGATCGATAATTGATCAGGCGTCTTAAGCGCAGATGCCGATGGGCCAGCTGGGTGTGCCGCCCGTGGGAGAGGAACTGGGGTGGACGTTGGTGACCCAGAGCACGTGGCCTCACCTCTTACCTGACATCCCAGCAGCTTGGGAGGCTGAGGCAGAAGGATCACAAGTTGGAGGCCAGCCTCAGAAACTTAGTGAGATCCTAAGCAACTCAGTGAGACCCTGTCTCTAAATAAAACCCAAAATAGGGCTGGGATGGGACTCAGTGGCCGAGTGCCCCAGGGTTCAGTCCCCAGTATCCCCCCAAAAATGGAATTAAAGGAAGGTGACCCAGGGCCGTTCCTTGGGCTCCTGGGTGGACACAGGGACGCACTGGCTGCCAGGTGGAGGACACAGGCCCAGGAGGGCCGAGCTGCTGTCACCTGCGGGGACACTGGCACCCTTCCTGAGGCTCTGGTTTGGAGACACAGACCTGGGAGCAGCCACTCGGCAAAACCCAGACTCGTCCAGACCCTGAGCGGTGGCTTCATTTGATGACCCCAAGCGATGTGACCAGAACACGTGACTCCCTGCCCAGCCCTGATGGAGCCCCGTGTCACCGTGCAGTGTCTCAGGGTGTCCGTGTCCTGCCAACCCAAGGACGCACCTTCAACAGGGGCTCGAAACGACAGATGGCCACTTAGGAAGGTGGCTGGGGTGGGGACAGTTCTGTTGAAATTCTGTGAGGAAACAGGAGGTTGCACAGCCACGGTGGGCCCTGGGGACCCACGGATGGCGCTGGACTAGGGGCTGGACAGGGGTAGCTGTGACAGCCACAGGGATGGCCGGCCAGGCCGGGGACGGACAGGCCTCTATGGGGGAAAGTACGTGCTGCCGCCCTGCCTTGTCCCCTTCTCATGTGACCAGATCCCCGTGGCCCCGAGGACTGGGTGGCCCGGTCCCCAGCTCCGCATTCTGCCCTGCCTCTCATTAGCTCTGACATGGTGCTGAGGGACAGGAAACCCAGGGGACATGTCCCAGCAGGCCCACTGCCATGGAGCCCGGGAGCAGATGGGACAGCCGCTGGTGATTCCGCAGCAGAGACCTTAAACCTGAGTCTGTGGCTCACCTGGGCCTGGGCGGGGCGGGAGACGGCGGGCCACGCCCCGTGAGCAAGCCACGCCCTGCAAGCCACGCCCCTGCGAGCCACGCCCAGGAGCAAGCCACGCCCCCATAAACCTCACCCACAACGCCAGTCACTCCCCTGAAAAACATGCCCCACAAGCAAGCCACGCCCTCTTCAAACCACACCCACAAAGCAAGCCACGCCCTGCAAACCACACCCCATGAGCAAGCCACGCCCCTGAAAAACCACACCCACAAGGAAGTCACTCCCCTGAACACCGTGCCCCACAAGCAAGCCACGCCCCCTTCAAACCACACCCACAAAGCAAGTCATGCCCATATAAACTACGCCTCTGCCAGCAAGCCCAGTCCATACAAGCCACGCCCCACAAGCCACGCCCCACAAGCCAAGCCACGCCTCTACAAGCAAGCCATGCCCCATACACACCCATATGAGCCGCCCTCTGGCTTCTTCCTGAGGGATCTGAGCAGAATACTCACCTCTTTTGAAGCTTTGTTTCTTCTCCTGTCCCTTCTCTCTCTCCTGCTCCCCACGCAGCGCCCTAGAGCACCCCTATTCCAACTGAGTTTTTGGTCACAGTGGCATCACTGTTCGTTGGAAAGGCATGATTTTTTTTCCTTCCATTCAATTTTTTTGGTGCCAGGGACAGAACCCAGGGGCAGTCGACCACTGAGCCACGTCCCCAGCCCTTTTCACCTTTTATTTAGACACAGGGTCTTCCTGAGTTGCTTAGGACCTCAATCCGTTGCTGAGGCTGGCCTCCAGCTTGGGATCCTCCTGCCTCAGCCTCCTGATCCACTGAGATGACAGATTACAGGCGTGTGTCACCATGCCCCGTGTCTTCAGTTCAAATTTTTAAAAACCATTTTTCATTGACACATAGATAACGGTACGTATTTATGGGGTACAGTGTGATGCTGAAGAAACACATCGACATACTGAGCAGATCGGGGTGGTGGGCACACCCACCACCTCAAATATCAATCATTGCTTTGTGGTGAACACACTGAAAACCCTCCCTTGTGACCATTTTGAAATACACAGTGCACCCTTGATAATGTGGTCACCTACTGGGCAGCAGAAGACCACGCTGATGACTTCTTCCCACCGACTAACCTCTCTCCATCCCCGACTGTCCCCCCACTGACCCTCCGGTTCCAGTGACCCCCATCTTGCTCTCAATTTCTATGACATCACCTTGTGTAGATCCTACCTTTGAAGGAGACGGTGCTGTGTGTGTGTCCCCCCGTGCCTGGCTACATCACCTAACACAAGGTTCTAGGTTCCTTCACGATGTCTCCAATGACAGGATTTGGTCCTTTTTAAAATATATATATATTTTTATTTGTTCCAATGAATTGTCCTTGACAGTAGGATGCATTTTGACACATCGTACATAAATGGAGTCCAGCTTCGTGATGTAGAGTCACACCAGTCACTTCATGTCATCCTGCATGCCCTTAGGGTAATAATGTCTGATTCATTCCACAGTCCCTCCCACCCCACACCCCTCCCCTCCCTTCACTCCCCTCTGCCTAATAGGAAGTACCCCTCTTCTTCCCTAGTCAGCCCCTTATTGTGAATTAGCAACCGCATATCAGAGAGGATGTCCGGCCTTCGGTTTTGGGATTGGCTTATTTCACTAAGCATATGTTCTCCAGCTCCATGCATTTACCAGCAAATGCCCTAATTTCATTCTTCTTTATGGCTGCGTAATATTCCACTGTGTATATGTACCACGGTTTCTTTATCCATTCATCTGTTGAAGGGCCTCTAGGTTGGTTCCACAGTTTAGCTATTGTGAATTGAGCTGCTATAAACACTGATGTGGCTGTGTCCCTGTAGTGTGCTGATTTTAAGTCCTTTGGGTATAGACCGAGGAGAGGGATAACTGGGTCAAATGGTGCTTCCATTCCCAGTTTTCTGAGGAATCTCCATCCTGCTTTCCAGAGGGGTTGCACCAGTCTGCACTCCCACCAGCCATGCCTTTTTTAAAAAATTTTTATTTTTTAGGGCTAAATTGTATTCCACCGTGTACCTAGACCACATTTTGTCTGCCTATTCCTGCATCAGTGGTCACTTAGTGGGCTGTCATGAGTCAACACTGTGATGGGCACGGGCTTCGGGCTCTTCACACACCCTGGTTTCATTTCCGTTGGAGACATATTGGGGAGTGGAGCTGCTGGGCCTTAGGGTAGTTCTATTTTTAACTGTTTGAGGAAGTTTCACACCGTTTTCCATAATGGTTGTACTAATTCACCATTTGTTCTTCCAAGATGATATTTCCTGTATGTGCGCATGCGCGTGTTTGCGTGTGCATGTGTGTGTGTGTGAGAGAGAGAGAGTGTGGGAATACTTTTCCGCATAAAAATATCTGCAAGCTGTAAAGATTTTGAAGCCTGTGTTCTTCATGCATGAAAATGTGTCACTTGTATGATCTTCCTATGCTGTGGCTGTGAGGTGTCCCCAGAGCCTCCCCGTGGGAGGTGACACAGGAAGGTCCAGAGGAGGATTGGGGGGGTGAGGCCTGAACCCGGCATGAATGGCTCCCCGGGGTCCCCTGGTGGCCCTTGGAGGCAGGTGGGGTGTGGGGAGGAGGTGGCCCTGGGGCTGTGGCTTGGGGGTCTCTATTTGTCCCTGGAGAGTGGAGTCCCTGCTCCCTGGTCCCCATGGGAGCTGCTCCCTCCCCACACTCTTCCTCCATGATGTCCTGCCTCCCCTCGGCCCAGGTGTGGAGCTGCCATCTGTGGACTGGGACCTGGGACACCCTGAGCCCCAAGTCAACTTTCCTGTCCTACAATTGCTGTGGTCAGATCTCTTAATCACAGCAGGGAAAAGCCGACTGACTACAGGGACTGAACCCAGGGGCACTTAACCCCTGAGTCCCGTCCCCAGCCCTTTTTCTATTTTATTTAGAGACAGGGTCTCGCTGAGTTGCTTAGGGCCTCGCTTTGGCTGAGGCTGGCCTCCACCTTGCGATCCTCCTGCCTCAGCCTCCGAGCCACTGGGATGACAGGCGTGGGCCACCATGCCTGACTTATATGGACATTTTAGATAAATACAAGCAATATTTTTTTTCAGTACAAGTGTGTTCCATGCAACCTGCGGGATACTTTTTTTTTTTTTTTTTAAAGCATTCATTGTTTACCTGAAATTCCATGAAACTGTGTTTTTATCTGACACTCTGGGCTGCAGAGGGGGAGGGAGAAGACAAGGGGCCAGGGCCACGCTGCAGCCGGTGGATCATGATTCTAAGGGTCTTGGTCAGTAGCCTGCTCCCAGGTGGGTGTCTTTTTTTTTTTTTTTTTTGCTTAATGGAGGAAACGTCTGTCAGGGACCCCAGACAAGCAGTTTGAGTCACCCACGTTCCAAAGAGCGCTCCAAAAGATGACTCATCTTCAGCTAGAAAAGCCGGGGCCGCCTCCTGCTCCTCAGAGGCAAAAACATCCCTTACATAAATGGCGGGGGAAAGGGGAGGGAGGGGAGGTCCTGGGAGAGCAATGTTAAAATTAGAATAACTGTGTTCTCTTAATTAGAAATGCAGGAGGAGCCGCACGAATCCCTGATGGGCTCCTCCAGACTCCTGCAAGGGGAAGGAAAGCCCAGGCAGCAAAGCCAAGATCACACAGAGCTGGGGGGGCCCTGGGGTGCTGGCCTGCAGGCCCCAGAAGGGCACAGCGGACAGCCCTGGGGGCCAAGTCCCTCTCTGCACTGGGTCTGTATGGCCACAGGCCTGCCCTGCCCTCTCTGGTCCTCAGTTTCCCCATGTGGGCAAAGAAGGAGTCCAACCTGCAGGAGGATAGAGACAGAAGGAAGGCGTAACTCTGTGCCTCCCCTTGGTACCACCAGGAGACCCCCGAGTGGTCTCTGCTGATGTCAGAATCCCTGCTCATTGAATGAATGAATGAATGAGGGATCTTTAGAAACCCTTCTCTTAGCCTGTCACCCCAGCAGCTCAGGAGGCCGAGGCAGGAGGATCGCAAGTTGGAGGCCAGCCTCAGCCACTTAGCGAGGGCCTGAGCCACTCAGGGAGACCCTGTCTCTAAATAAAAATAGAAAAAGGGCTGGGGACGGGGCTCCGTGGTGAAGCAGCCTTGTGTTCAATCCCCGGCATAAAAAAAAAATTTAAAAAAAAAAAAATAAATAAAATAAAAATAAAAGGAAATGAAAAGCAGAACCTTTCTTTTTGAAGGCGCGGCTATTTTAAGACACCTGCGAGGTCCTGTCTGGCATTTCCATACCGCGTCACATCAAAAGGATTAAGAGGCACCCACATGCCTCATTAAATAAAATTCATGTCTGGCTATAGGAGAGTTGGGCTGAGATGCAATTGACTGGTTGACGAATGTTCTGTTCCGTGGATGTTTAATTGGACATTTATTCATTTTGACGCCTCAGCGTGGTCCCCTCTCCCTCCCCACAACTCACCAACTGAGCCACCCCCTGAAAAGCTCCTGGCTGAGAGGCCCTCCCCGGGCCTGAGGGAGCAGGACTTGTCTGGGCCTCAGTCTGTCCATCTGTGAAAGGGGACTTTCTGGGGGAGGCTCCCAGGCCTCTCCAGCTCAGGTGACGCACGGCTCTGGCAGCATCTGATCCTGGGGACAGCGCTCCTGCTAGGGGGCCTCGGGTGGTGGCGGGGCTGCCACGTCCCCGGGGCTGTGTAGCTGGAGAGTAGGGACTTGCCAAAGTCTGTGCCTTGGATTCTGAAGCCCCAGAGGATGGCATTGGCAGGTGGCATCTTTGGGAGGTTCTGAGGCCAGACAGTCCCTTCCCAAAGGGGCTGTGGCTTTGATTCTCAGCTCTGCATGCAAATAAATAGAGGCCCGTCAACCAGGGGAGGCAGGGAGGCCAGGAGGCTCAGAAAGCTGCTCGGCCTCCTGCCTCCTCTGCCACATGAAGATCCAATCCCCCGCCTCTGCCTCCTGTCATCTGGGCTCAAAGCCACTGGATGTCACCTGGGAAGTAGGGCGCAAACCCCTTCCAAATCCTGCCCCTGGCCTGGGCCTCCTCAGCCTCCGAACGTGGGTGGCGAGTCCCCTGCCTGAGGGGCTTTGTGCAAGCAGCTGGACGCCCTAAGGGACCCAGGTGGCTGGGAGAGGAGAGGTGCTCAACTGGGAGCCAGGCACAGGAAAGGGACAAGACAGGGCGCGTGTGTCACCCTGGGAGGCTGATGTGTCAGCCTCCCCCACGTGGCTGGATGTGAGCATGCGCAGAGAGGAGGTGTTCCAGAGACCCCTGGGGCTGCCTGGGTGCAGCCCCTTGGGAGGGGGTGAAGTTGGGGTGGCAATAACGACTCCGCCCATAGGGGGCGCTGTGCTGGGGAGCTCTGCCGTGTCTCTGTTCCTGTCAGGGCCTCCCACCTCCCTCGGCAGGGGGTACTGCTGTTCCAGTTTACAGAGGATAGACCGGTGGGGGCCGGTGAGGACACACCCTGCGAGGTCCCCGTGTGCCAGAGACAAAGCACCGAGACATCAGGAACGGACAGATCCATCCATCTTGTCTCTTGCCATCCTTCTGATTATGTGAAGAAGGTTTCAAGATTTTTTGGTACCAGGGATTGAACCCAGTGGTGCTCAACCCCTGAGCCCCGTCCCCAGCCCTTTTCATATTTTATTTAGAGACAGGGTCTCCCTGAGTTGCTTAGGGCCTCCATCAGTTGCTGAGGCTGGCCTCCAATTTGCGATCCTCCTGCCTCAGCCTCCCGAAATGCTAGGGTGACAGGAGTGCACCACCGCGCCCTGTGCACATCTCCCTTTTTAACAGAGAAAGAGCAGCCCTTAAACTCACAGATTAGATTAAAAGCAGTTTCCAACAGAAAATCCCCTCCCTCTATTTTAGGGGATTGTTTCTGTGGTACAAAGGAATTGAACTCGGCCCCACACATGCTAGGTAAGTGCTCTCCCACTGAGCCCCAGCCCCAGCCCTCATTTTATTCGTACCTCAGTTCATGGCAGTTGACATAAAGTTTCTTCACGGTGACTACATTTTAGTAGGAAAGCATTATTAAATTGATTTTTAACTGATAACACACAAACATGAAAGTTGTACCTACCAGTGAGCTACCCTGTTATGACTCATCACACGCAGATTGTGTCATGTGAAAGTCACAGTAAGCAAATGCACATAAGAAAACCTCTTAAAGATATTGTCACTAAGAGAAAAAGAAAAGCCAGGAGTGGTGGTGCACGCCTCTAATCCCAGTGACGTGGTTGGGAGGCTGAGGCAGGAGGATTGCAAGTTGGAGGCCGACCTCAGCAAATTAATCAGGGACTAAGCAACTTAGTAGGACCTGTCTAAAAATAAGACGGGCTGAGGACCTGGCTCTGTCCTTAAGCACCCTGGGTTCAACCTCCAGGATCAGCGCAGCTTCTCAGTGTCTCCAAAAATAGCAACTCTGTAGCCAGCCAACTGTTCCTAGGAGGTGGGACAACTGAGGCACGAACTTCCTTCCTGATTGGTGGAAAGAAAGTGATTGACAAGTGACCAGGACCAGCCATCCCTCAGAGGGCGTGGCCACAGATGCTCCTCCGCTGCTCAGGGAGCAAGGAGCCAGAGGCCAGCAGGAGCCAGAAAGCCTTGCAGCCTCCACACAGGTCAGGCAAGGGGACAGGAGGTGCTGGCAGGTGGGGCCCAGTCCCAAGGCCTCCTGAGACACCTCCTGTCAATCAGTGCCAACCTCTGGGCTTCATTAAGAGCCTGTCTGAAGCACCCCGCAGGGTTTTCACATTCGGGGACTGTCCCTGGCCCATGCCCACATTCCAAGAGTCTCTGCCTTTTCATAGGTGAGTTGGCAACATTAACATTTATTGTAGTTGTTGAGGTTTGGACTTGTTTGCTTCTTACTTTATATTTTTCAATTAATCACGATTTTCTTTTATTTTAAAATTGATCAAATGGTCCATGTTGTATATTTCCTAGTGGTTGGAAAATTATGCTTCTGTCTCTATTTTCTAGTGTAGATATCTATATACTGGGTGTTGAGCCCAGGGGCGCCTAACCAATGAGCCATATCCCCAGCCCTTTTTATTTCTTATTTAGAAAGAGGGTCTCGCTGAGTTGCTTAGGGACTCACTAAGCTGTCGAGACTGGCTTTGACCTCGAGGTCCTCCTGCCTCAGCCTCCTGAGTGGATGGGACTACAGACATGTACACCATGCTGGGCACTTTTATCTGTTGTTTATGAACATAGAAATGTCAGGTTCTCTACTAGTTCCTGATGGTTTAACAGTGTCCACACTCCAACCTGGGCACGGTCAGGCTGATGAGGCCCTGGGTCAGCAACCGGCAGGGTATGGAAATACAACGCAGTGGGAGGACCCAGGTTTGGTCCCTGGTGCCACAAAACAACACCCCCTAAAGCGCCAGTCACCTTCTCTGTGCATGCAGGTGATCTCATTCCTCCTCAGGTGTCCGGCAAGGAGAGTAACATCCTGTGTCCTGTTTACAGGTGACAAATGTGGAGCTCAAAGGGGAGAGTCATCCAGGGCTGGCCTCCAACTTGTGATCCTCCTGCCTCAGCCTCCTGAGCTGGTGGGATGACGGGTTTTCACCACCGCGCCCAGTGAAGGCTCCAATTTTTGACATCGACACCCCTATCTGTCATTGTCTGTGATTTTTATTCTTGCCACCCTAGTGGGTGCAAGCGGTATCTCGTGGATTTGATTTGTATTTCCCTGATGGCTAGTAATGAACTGGTTCTACCTTCTTAGGATAAATGTCTATTCAAGTCCTTTTCCCATTTCAAATGGGGTTATTTGTCTTTTAATTATTGAGTTGTAAAGATGCAGTTTTTCTAAACGTTTTATAGCTTTATTTTATTTATGTATTTATTTATTTTCATGTGGTGCCCAGGATCGAACCCAGTGCCTCTCACCTGCTAGGCGAGCTCCCAGCCTCTGAGCCCAGCCCAGCCCCCATATTTTCCTTTTCTTAACAGCATCTTTTGAAGAGCGAGGTTTTCATTATGAGGAAGTCCAGTTTATCGATTTTTTCCCCCAGAGTTTGTGCTTCTATTTTTCGTATTTAAGATATCTTTGCCAACCTCAACGTCATTAAGATTGTCTCTTATATTTTCACCATAGAAGTTCTCTAAATTTAGTTCTCACATGGAGGTTTACAATTTAATCGGTTAATTTCTATAAATAACGTAAAGTCTGGATCGACACAGTGGTGCACACGTATAACCCCTAGCGTCTCGGGAGGCTGAGGCAGGAGGATCGCGAGTTCGAAGCCAACCTTGGCAAAAGTGAGGCCCTCAGAAACTCAGGGAGGCCCTGTTTCTAAATAAAATACAAAGTAGGGCTGGGGTTGGGACTCGGGGGTCTAGGGCCCCTGAGTTCAATCTGTGGTACCCACCCCCCCCCAAAAAAAAATAATAATGTAAGGACTGGGTTGAGGCTCATTCTTTTGCATATGGATATCCAGTTTCAATATTTATTGAAATACTGTCCTTTCCCTTATTAAGTTGGTTTAGCATCTTTGTCAAGAGTTGATCAGCCAGGCGTGTGTGGGTCTACTCCTGGACTCTCTTATATTCTCTTAATTTATGTGTCTAGCTTTTACACCACACTGCTCATTTTTAAAAAAATATTTTTAGTTGTAGATGAGCACCACACCTCTATTTATTTATTTATTTTTATGTGGTGCTGAGGATGGAACCCAGTGCCTCACACATGCTAGGCCAGCGCTCTACCATGAGCCCCAACCCCAGCCCCCATTACCGCTCAGTTTGATTGCTCTTGCTTATAATAAGTTTTGAAATCAGCTATTGATTTTTTTTTTTTTTTTTTTTTGCAAATTTGGGTGTGATGGTTTTTTACCGGGACTTGTCTGCGTGTGGTATCCCACTCCCTTGTGCATTGAATATTAGAGTATTTCCAGTCATGGGGATGACCCCAAACTGTCCCCCACTACATTTCCAAATGTCCTGCTCAGGAATAGTACTACCCAGCCCACCAAAGAGAATCTTTTCTTCAAAGGAATGAGAATCAGCCCAGTACCAGCGGCCCTCAGTGATAGAGGAAAACAGAGCTGATCTTTCCAAGTTCTGAGGCAACTGGGTTTTAACCTGAAATTCTATACCCAGCCAAACTAGCAATCTAAGGGTAAAGGCGAAAGACTTTCAGAGACAGAAGGAGGCACAGGCTGTCTTTGGGAGACTTGCTTGGACCTGTACACTGCAGAACAGAAAATGAATTTAAGAAAAAGGGTACTGGACCCAAGAAATGGTGGATCTAATCCAGGAGTATGATGCCAAGAAATTCCCCGTGATAACCGTGTAGTGGCCCCGTGAGCAGCCAGCCCAAATTACAACAGCGAGTCAGGGGGCTCTCAAAGGAAGTTCTCAGGGAGCAAAGTGAGTTTTCTACAATAATAGGTCATATTACAAAGGTGGATAGGCCAGGTATGGTGGCACGTGCCTGTCGTCCCAGCGGCTCAGGAGGCTGAGGCAGGAGGATCGCGAGTTCAGATCCAGCCTCAGCAAGACCCTGAGCAGCTCAGCGACACCCTGTCTCTAAATAAAATGCAAAATAGGGCTGGGGACGGGGCTCAGGGGTGGAGGGTCATGAGCTCAGCCCATCTGGGGCCAGCAGTGGTGATCAGAGCCAGGAAGACAGGAGCGAATGAGTACTGGTGGCTTGTGCCGGGCCCGTCTGGCACAGCTGACCCTGTGTGACAGGGGTGTGGCAGCACTATCAGCCCTTTGGTTTAAGGGGCCTGGGAGGGTCTGTCTACCCTGTGGCAGCGCAGGGTGGGAGGGGCCTGAGCAGGAGGAGTCTTTGCCCACAGCTGTCAATCCTCCTCGACCCAAAAGGAAAGCACTGTTGCCCAGCGCGTTATGGGGACTGTCAAGTTCAAGTTCACGATCCGTCATCATCAGGCAGGTCCAGCATTGGTCATGTCTGTTGTGACATCCTGTGCGTCACTGGCACGGCTCATCCTCAGATGGCCACCTGTGACTTCTTCATCCCAGCTCCACCTGGCCCCTGAGGTCACACCGACACCTTGAACTTGGCCATGGTGGAAATATTCACACTATGTGAAATGGGCAAGCGCTTCCAACCCGGATTTCATCTGGCTGTTAAATCCTTATCAGCACCTCCCACTGACATAGGAGGCTGAGGCAGGAGGATCCCAAGTTAGAGGCCGCCTCAGCCACTTAGCAAGGCCCTGAGCAACTCAGCAGGACGCTGTCTGTAAATAAAATAAAAAGGGCTGGGGACGGGGCTCAGGGGTGAAGCATCTGTACCATACCCGACTTGATGTTTTTTAATTAAAAAAAAAAATCATTCTGATATGTGCAAGGCCAGCCTTAACCCAGCTGTACTCTCACAACGTCCATGACAGACCTGGGGCTGTGGCCCAGTAGGTAGAGTGCCCGCCTGGTGTGAAGAGGCCTGGGTTCAATGCCCAGCATGGGGTGGGGTGGGGTGGGGAAGAGTCACAACGTTCTAGAATCTTCGGAGATGGAGCTAAAGCTTGACTCCGAGGCGGATTTCTAGCCTTCCACGTGGGCCACGGAAACAATGGAAATCGCCTCCCTGTTTAAGAAGACAGAGCAGAAGTAAGTTCAGCCCGGAGGGACTCTGGAAAGCCAAACCCCAAACAGCCAAGAAATAAAAAGATGAGAGCCACCAAGAAATGTTCAGAGCCATTAAGGGCGAGGGAGTGCGGTGTCTCCCGGGGGCACGATCTGCTGCTGCGGGTCTCAAGGCCAGCGCCCAGATGTGGCTTCGCTGGACCCGCGGGCCAGCTCCCGACCGGGAGGCCCGGGCGGAGGGCCTCGAGGGTTCCACGACAGCCACCAGGAGCTGCGGGCCACCTTCCGGGTGCAGCAGCGGGGAGACGCTGGGGGAGCTCAGTTCCCACGGGCGGCGACCCTGAGTGCGCGAGGCCCGGCCCCAGAGCGCCTCCGAGCGCCCGTGCGCCCCGCGCCCTCCCGCGGGCCGGCGTCCCCGTGTCCCCGCGCGGCAGGCCGCGGGCGCGGGCGCAGAGGCGGGTCCGGCAGGCGGCGCCCTCGGCCTCGGCCTCCGCCTCCCGCGCTCGCGCCCGCGTCGCAGCGGCACTTTGCAAAACTCCTCGCCGCCCGCGGCGGCCGCAGCTCCGCGCCCTGCCGGCCCCCGGGGGCGCGTCGGCGGGGCAGCGGGCAGCGGGCCTCGCGCAGCGGGCAGCGGGGCGCGGCGGCGCGGACGGGGCGCGGGCGCGGGCGGAGGCGGGAGCCGAGGCGGGGCCGCGCCAGCCCCGCCGCCGCGCCCCCCGGGCCGAGCCCCGCGCCGCCGCCGCCGCCGCCCGCCGTCCCCGCGCCGTGGCCGCGCCGCCCGCTCGCCAGGCGCGCCCGGGCCATGGCGGGCGCCGCGCCCCCCGGCCGGGCGGCCGCGTCCCTGCGGGAGCTGACCCGCATCGTGGCGGCGCAGCAGGAGCTGCTGGCGCGCCGGCGGCGGCGCATCGAGGAGCTGGAGCGCCAAGTGGCGCGGCTGAGCCGGGAGAACGCCGGCCTGCTGGAGCGGCACCGGCGACACCTGGCCGCGTGCGCCCTCCCGGAGCTGGGCGGCCGCCGCGACAAGTAAGCGGGACCGGCGGGCGGGCGCGCCAACTTCGGGGCCCGCCGGGCGCGTCCCTCCCGCGGGGTCGCCCCTGGGCGGGGACCGGGCGCTGCCAGGGCGCCGCCACCCGGGCTCCCGCGGACCCGCTCCCGGCCATCGCCGGCCTCGCGCGGGCGGGGACCCGGGGCTCTGGGCGCCGGGGACCCCGGCGGCCGCGCAGGGCAGGGGGCGCAGCAGGTGCAGCTCCCACTCTGCAGGGGCCAGGGCGAGTCGTGCCCCGGTCGCCCGTGGCCCGAAGGGGGCCCGTGCAAGGTCCAGCCCGGGACGATCTGGCCCTTGTCCCCCGGTCGCCTGGGCTCTTCCGCCACAGCCCCGGGGCCAACTCCCCCGCCCGCCTCGCCCTGGGATTACCCGGGCTATTTCGGAGCAAGGATTAAGCTGGGGTCAGGGAGGGACTTCCCGCTGTCCCCAAGAGCTCCCAGGCCCCCGGGCTGTGTGGCTCCTCGGGTGTCGTGGGAACCCAGCGCAGCCCCTGCCGGCTGGAGTGCGGGTGCCATCTGGGGCGGGGCTCGAGGTTTAAGGCTTTCCATGACGCGGGGTGGGGTTCCTGTGCCCTCTGTCCCTCTGTCTTCAGGACCCCCTGGGCCACTGGTGTTGGTCCAGAAAAGCACCCCGTGTGTGAGGCAGGGGGAGTGGCAGTGGTCAGTAGTTTCAGGACCGGCGTCCTGGGAAGCTTTGGGAGAGAAAGGACAGGGGGAGGGTTTGCACTGGCTCCAGAGTGCGGGGTGTTCCTGACTCCCAGGGCGGGGTGCAGGGTGTGTACCCCCAGCCCAAGGTGGGGCCGCTCCAAGCTATGGCCCCCAGGGTCCACCTGCCACTCTCCTGCCTGGAGCCCTGACTCTGGGCAGTGCCGGTGGGCTTGCTGGGCTCTTGGAGGACAGGCAGAGTGTGGGTGAGTGGCAGGCTACGGTGGCCGACTCCTGCTTTCTGTTCCTCCAGGAGGTAGAATCCTTCTGCAGATGTCTCTGAGAAAGCAGCGACCCTGCAGCCTCTTTGTGCTCTCTGCCCTTAGCTCTGAGACTCCATCATCCAGTCCCCTCCCTGGCCAGGGGGGTCAGCTGGTACAGCTTGCAGGGTCAAGCCCTTCCTGCTCACTCGCCCGAGGATGGGGACAGAAGGCCCAACTGTCCAGGCGAACTCTCTAGTAGCTTCAGGAAGTAGCACCAGGGCAGAGACATGTGTTCCTGTTTTCATAGGAAACAGTGACACACGTTGGTCGGCAGATGCCTCCATACCATCCCAGGGGACAGATTTCTTTTTTTCCTCTTCAAAGTCACCCTTGGTGACCAGACAGAGCGTAGAGATAGGAGAATTCTGAGAGACAATGTCCTCCCTGCTGTGGGGAATCCCCAGTGTGTGCGTCCAGCCAGTGGCCTTGCTCCTGACACCTTAAAAAAAAAAAAAGAAAAGAAAATAGAAAGTTTGGCACCCCCCTTGGGGAGGCAGGGTGGCCGTGGGCCCTGGCTTGTGGCCCGGCGGAGGACAGCTTCCAAGCTGGAACTTGCATAGCAAGGCTTGTGCGTCTCACTGAGCTGCCGTTTCTGACCCAGGGGTCTGCTGCAGGCTGGGGAGTCCCCTCTTTGATCAAGGCCCAGGGAGGTCCCATGTGGCTGGCCCGGGGACCCGACGGAGAGGAGCAAGACTATGAGTAACTAGAATAGGAACAGGGACTGCGGCGGGGGACAGAGGGGACCAGCCCTCTTTTCCTGCTTCTGAGCCCTTTCCCAGCCTCTGGGCAGGGAAATGCTGGCAGCTCTCTCTCCTGGCAGGAGACTCACACGGACAGATGGACAGATGTCCACCGGGTGTCCGAGGCCTGCCCATGACCTTGGGGCTCTGGGGCTGGCACGAGGCCCACTGCCCGTCCGAGGAGCGAGGTGACTGATGTCTAAGGAGCCCGCGAGAACCGCCCCCTGGGCCCTGAGAGTGTTTATTAGGCACCTGCTGTATGCAGAAGTGTCAGCGATAGGCTTGGGGACAGAGAAGATGGTCTTCCGCAGAGAAAGGAAAGTGGCCCCCGTGGACTTGGGCCCAGGTCCTGCTCTGTACATCCCAGCAGGTGACCTTGGGACATGCCACCGTGGCTGAACTCCCGGAGGTGACAGCTGGGCATGCTGGAAGTTTCCATGCTTTTAAAATCGGAAGGTCTTAGCTCTCTTGAGTGTCTCTAGCCACCGCTGCAGAATGTCACCATGAGAAAGGGACCAGGGACAGGCAAGAGCCACAGGGATTTGTGAGACTCTTGCTGCCTTATGGTTTTCTGTGGCCAGTGTTTGGGGGGCTGCACCCTAATCATCTGTCTAGAACGCCTCTCACTAGAGCTGGGCACCCACCAGGTGGGTATTCATTGAGTGGGTGACACCTCGGGGGAAGGGTTGACTGAAGAGCCCTTTCCCTTAGAGTCACATGGGACTTTTTATTTGTTTGTTTGGTTCCAAGGATGGAACTTGGGTCCCTCGACCCCTGAGCCCCATCCCTAGCCGTGTTTTGTATTTTATTTAGAGACAGGGTCTCCCTGAGTTGCTCAGGGCCTCCCTTTGGTGGAGGCTGGCTTTGAACTTGAGATCCTCCTGCCTCAGCCTCCCGAGCCCTGGGATGCCAGGCGTCCTGGCTTGGTCCGCTAGGGGTCTCCTGCGTGCCCACGTGGCTTGTGGTCCTTGTCAGCTCATGTCACCACCTCACCACTCCTACCAGGCAGACAGGGTCGCTCGCCGTGCCCCTTGCGCAGGTGTGGAACTGAGGCTCAGTGACATCCTGTGCCTCGCTCAGCTCCGCCATCTGGCTAAGTGTGGATCCAGGGCTCAGCCTCGGGCAGCCTGGCTCGGCTCTTACCTGCCCACCGCCTGCCCATCATGCCGTCGGTGATCAGATGGTCCCAGGGGTTCTGTGCCACCTCTCTGGCGGCCTCAGTCCTGGGGGAGAGCCAGCTGCAAGGTTTCCTTCCCTGTGGGGTCTCGTCCCCGAGGTGGGCTCTGGAGGTGGCCGGGCGGAGGGGCCCGGGGTTGAAGGAGCCAGCCCCTGTCCAGCCTTCGATCCCTGGGACTTTCTTGGCAGAAGTAAATGCCGGCCTCAGGAGGCTGGGGAGGGGCCCTGGAGTGGCCTCTTTGGTTTCTCGTCCCCTGCAGCCCGCGAGGGCTGTCACATCACACATCACTCAGAGAGGACATTTTTTCCGAGGCTCTGAGTCGGTGACTCACTCCGGGGGAGGCTTCCCGTGGCAGGCAGGCAGTCTCTGTTGACTTCCCAAACAGGCACTCTTTCTGGGTGACATTAACCATGATGGTGGCACATCATCTGAAGGCCATACAGGCATGGCCGCGGAAGTGGGGGCGGCAAGGCGAAACCAGCCTGTCCTGATGGGCGGCCGGCGGACGGCACAGAAAGTCCTGCTTAGGAGGGTCCCCGGCGACAAGCCTCTGAGACCCCTGTCAGTCTCCAGAGTGGCTGGAGGTACCAAAGCTGGGGTCCTGGGGGACACTCTGTGCACATTCTCTCCCCACCTGAACTAAGAGTAGGGGACCACCAGGCATGGGGGCACATGCCTGTCATCTCAGCAGCTCAGGAGGCCAAGGCAGGAGGATCGCAAATTGGAGGCCAGCCTCAGCCACGGAGCAAGTCCCTAAGCAACTCATCGAAGCCCTGTCTCTAAATAAAACAATAAAAAGGGGTGGGGGGCTGGGGACCGGGCTCCGTGGTTAGGCGCCCTTGGGTTCAACCCCTGGTTCCAAAAAATAAATAAAATTAAAAAAGAGTAGGGGACCTTATTCTGATCCGTCAGCTGTCAGCGTGGCAGGAGACACTGTGTTCACGTTTTCATTAAAGACTTATTTTTGTTCTCCCAGGCGAGATAAAGCCTGTATCCAGTGTCGGGGAGGAGGTCTCTTGGTCAGGAACGAACTGCGCCACACTTTGGGACACGGGTCCTGGTCGGATAAAATGTCGCAGACTCTGAGGGGGGCGGGTGAGCTGGTCCTGTTTTTTCCCGTGATGGCAGCGTCTGCAGAAAGGCGAGGGAGTCTCTGACGCTCTCTCCCCCCGCCGTCTGACAAGCCGAGCAAATGATTATTTTACAACCTGGGAAATAAATCAGAGGATGCTTCTTTTATTTAGCCGGAGCCCAGAGGATCAGAGAGGGCGCTGGGCGCCAGAGGCAGCCCAGCGCTGCTCCTGGTTCCGATTGGAGTCCTCTCTCTGGGCTGGGTGCCCTGCCCAGATCTCAGATCTCCAGGCCTTGCCGGGGAGGGGGTGGTGGTCAGGACAGTGTGACTGTTTGGTCACAGTGTACAGGCCTGCCGTCAGACATCTGGGGACATCAGCAATTTTTCCCTATGGGCTGGGTGGCTATTTGTCAGCTGTTCTGTGTGTGACGTCGTTTCGGGCAGCTCATCATGTCGTTTGTGGTCCCCCCCCTTTTTTTTTGAACACAAGAGCCACTTTGCTTAACTTGGGACCTGCTCCCTTCTCTACTGCTGAGCAGGGTGTCATCTGGGTCACGGCCACCAAGCCCCTGAAGAAACAGGCAGAAACAGCCAGGCGTTGGGAGGGACCTGGACTCGACCTCATTGAAGTGGAGTCTGAGCCGGGAGGCCAGCTGAGTTCATGGCCTCTGATTTGCTAACCCCCACCCGGTCACAGACCCAGGTCAGACTGCCGCTGGACCCAGTCCCCAAGGACCAAGCCACACTGAGTGACATGAGCCAGAATTCCCAGCCCTGGGGACCTTGGGGGCTTCGGTCCGGCCCCTCCTCCAGGCTGGTGAGGACAGGGAATTAGGCGGGGTGCACAGGGCCGGCTATGACAGTTGTCAAGCCCTGGACAATGCCTGCCCCACCCCCAGTGCCCAGCTGTGCGCTGGGGACCCTCCAGCCCTCTGGGCACCTAGTCAGCCCCCTGCTGCAGACACACTTGCAGGAACTCCGACTTTGCAACCATGTCAAAGCCCCAGCCCTTCTTACTCGCTGTCACAGTAATAAATGAGCCAGGTGGCCGGGTGCAGTGGCCCACGCCTGTCATCTCAGCGGCTGGGGAGGCTGAGGCAGGAGGATCACCAGTTGGAGGCCAGCCTCAGCCACTTAGCGAGGCCCTG
The DNA here is from genome assembly GCF_047511675.1 of Marmota flaviventris. NCBI lineage: Eukaryota > Metazoa > Chordata > Mammalia > Rodentia > Sciuridae > Marmota > Marmota flaviventris. The sequence goes on from NC_092517.1 coordinate 18,455,582, forward strand.
AGCAACTCAGGGAGACCCTGTCTCTAAATAAAATGCAAAATAGGGCTGGGGACGGGGCTCAGGGGTCGAGGGCCCCTGGGTTCAGTCCCTGGTACCCCCAAAAAAGAGAGAGGGGCTACTTCCCTACAGGGAGATCAGACGTAGAGGCCGCCTCTGGGCCCTGGCACTGTGAGATCAAATGGGTCAGCGGGCAGCTGGGGCGAGGCCCGTGCAGAGCGAGGCCCGCCTCCCTCCCTCCACGTTCCATAATTAAGGTTTTGCAATATTTGCTTTATGGCCTCCGTCTCTGCCCGTGGGGGTGTTTAGCACCACGTGGACGGCGAGCCTGGCGGAGCGCCTCCCGAGGGCCAGGAATTGGGCTCAGTGCTCCAGACACGTGATGGGCACCTCCTCTATTCCCCCGTTCCCGGGCTGGGGGGATGGGGCTGGTCCCTGGTCAGGGCAGCTCCCCACTGAGATGCAGTGACGGGGTCAGGATGTGGAGTGTGCATGGAATATTCCAGAGGGCGTGGGTCAGGGTGCAGGGTGGGGCCAAGCAGGCGGCTGGGCTTCCTGGAGAAGGTGACACGGAGCCGGGACTTGAGGAACAAGACAAAGGAGGAGGGTATCCAGGCAGGTGCGGCCGAGCAGCGTCCTTGGTGGATGTGGGGGATCTGTGAGTGGGGACCGCGGGCCCAGGGGAAGCCCAGGGGCTCCGAGCAGCCCCCCGGGTCTGAGCTTGCTGAGCACCTAGATTTCAGGCTTGGAGGGGCTGGTGAGCAAGCGGGTTCAGCCCTCTGAGCTGCACCTGGCTGACTTGGAAATGCTTAGCCTTCTTCCAAGGGAAGGCAGGACATGGGAGGACATAGGACAGATTTGCACTGACCCTTAAAATGTTCTGGTTATAATAAAACCACAGGAATAACTAGGTCCTTCCCAGGTGCCGTGTCTGGGGACGTTCTCCTCAGTCCCTCCGTGGACACCATAGCTCTGTGAGTGTTAGCATCCCATTTTGCAGATGTGAAAACCAAGTCTCAGTTGGTGGGGGGGTGGCGCACGCCTGTCATCCCAGCGGCTTGGGAGGCTGAGGCAGGAGGATCGCAGGTTCGAGGCCAGCCTCAGCCACTTAGCGAGGCCCTAAGCAACTCAGTGAGACCCTGTCTCTAAATAAAATAATTTTTTAAAAAAGGGCTGGGAGTGTGGATTGAGCACCCCTGGGTTCAATCCCTGGTACAAACAAAAAGGAAAAAAAAAAAAGAAAACCAAGGGTCAGAGAGGTTGAGCTATTTGTTCACAGTCACCCAGTGGCTTTGCACCCAGATCCCTATGTCCGCGGAACCCAGGCTTCAGAGCTGTTCATGGAGCTGTTTCCAACTGTGGTCTGGTCAACCCACCAGATTTTTGGCTTCGGGAACCCACAATAACTCCGGCTCACCCGCCCAGAGACAGCTGTGGCTTTAAACTTTGAGCAGGGATTTGGCTCTCGATGGCTAGCTGGGTCACCTTGGGGAAGTCATTTCGATGCTGAGCCAAACAGCCAGTGGTGGTGGCACCCAGCTGGTCGGGTGACCCAGGAAGCATTCTCCAAGCCCGCAGCGCAGCTGGGTGCTACTTCTTGAGATGGCCGGAATTCCCTGTTCAAAATGCGAGTATTTGCTAAGCTCCCAGAGAGCTCTGCGCAGAGGGGCCCGTGCATTTTTGCATATTCTCATTCCTGCAAGATTTGCTTCAGACACTGGGTCAAATGCAAGGATTAGGACCAGTGCCCCTTTTCTGGCTTTGTCCCCAAGCTTGCTGGTTGGGAGCACATATGTTCGGTTGATGTCCTGCTGCACTTGGATCAAGAGCATCACATCTGCAGAGAGTCAAAGGACTGGGCGGGTTGCAATGGTGCACACCTGTCATCCCAGCAACTTGGGAGGCTGAGGCAGGAGGATCGCAAGTTGGAGGCCAGCCTCAGCCACTGAGTGAGGCCCTGAGCAACTCAGGAAGACTCTGTCTCTAAATAAAATATAAAATAGGGCTGGGGAGGTGGCCTAGTGATTGAGTGCCCCTGGGTTCAATCCCTGGGACCCAACCAAACCAAACTGAATGGACAATTTCCCATTAAAAAGCAGGAATATCTGGAAGGTTCTATCCCCTCCCAAAGGCTTACATACACCTTTGTCCAGCCTTCTTGAGGTTCTAGTTGCAACCAGCTCTCATTTCGAGGTCAGAGGGGTGACCAGAGTAACCTTGACTGTCCCCATTTGAATCTCACCCATGGACTGACCTCCGCGGCCCTTAGGGTGAGCTGGGCTCACGGATAAGGACCAACAGACACTTCTGTACCAGGGCTTCACCACCCGCAGTGTTTCCCCGTTCATAGGTGACCCTGCAGGGCTGCAGAAAGTCCCAAGTTCCATCAGGGGGCAAAAGCACTTGCAAAGTCTGAGCCATTGCATAAATATGACTCTCCTCTCTGAGAGGGAATGTAATGGACAGTTGTCACCACCTCTGTCAACCTGGGGTAATAATAACCGTGATGCTCGACTATTTGTTGTGAATACTTGCTATAACTGTGAGGTAGGGACCCGTGATTGCCATCACTGTAGAGATGGGGGAACGAGGGCTCCGAGACTAGGGTGGTCAGTTTGAGCAAGCACCAGTCCAGCACGTCCCTATCAGAGATGTCATCAAGACACGTTGAGGGGACCCTTTTAATTTCAGTTGATTGTGTTCAGAGAGCAAACCTTGGGTAATGTCAGTCTTTTTAAATTTATTGAAATGCATTTGAAGGTCTAAGGTATGACCCGTTTTTCTTGGAGAACGTTCCTGTACACCGTAGAATATGTATTCTTTCCTGTGCGTCGAATGTTCTCTACGTGTCTGTGGGGTCTCGTTGGTTTGTGGTGTTCTTAGTCTTTTATTTTCTTGTTGATTTGCTGCTTCCTTCTATGATAAAAAGCAAGGTATTGATGTTGCCAGCTGTTGCTCTTGAATTGTCTATTTCTCCCTGTATTTCTGTCAGTTTTTTGCTTTATGTATTTTGAGGTTCTGTTGTTTGGTGCGTATGTGTTTATGATGGCTATGCATCCTTGTTGGATTGACTCTTGGACCGCTATAAAATGTTCTTCTCTGTTCATAGTAACAATATTTTTCATTAAGTCTATTTTTTCTGTATATATTAATAGAGCTACGGTAACTCTCTTTTGGTTACTATTTGCAGGATGTATCTTCTCTCATTGCTTTATTTTTAACCTGTTTGAATCTAAAATGAGGCTCTTGATGGCATATAAGGGAATTATGTTGTTTTTTTCCTATTCATTTCTGCAAGTCTCTGTCTTTTGATTGGAGTGTTTAATCCATTACATTTAATGTAATTATTGATAAGGTGGGATTCATTTATACAGTTTTGTTGTTTATATGTCTGAGGTCTCTTTTCCTGTATTCCTCTACAATTCTCTTCTTTTGTTTGAGGTAGACATTTTCTTTTTGGTACCAGGGATTGAACTCAGGAGCACTCAACCACATCCCCAGCCTTATTTTGTATTTTATTTAGAGACAGGGGCTCCCTGAGTTGCTTAGTGTCTCTCTGAGTTGCTGAGGCTGGCCTCCAACTTGTGATCCTCCTGCCTCAGCCTCCGAAGCTACTGGGATTACAGGCGTGTGCTACTGTGCCCAGCCTTAGATGTTTTCTAGTACAATATCTTAATTTTCTTCTTGGTTATTGTAGTTCATAGGGGAATTTTTAGAGCTTAATAGAACTGGCTCCAGAGACAGAGCACCCCACATTTCTTTTTCTCACTGAGAGAGAGAACAAGAGTAGGGGAAGGAACTGGTCAAGGAATAAAGCCCATCATTCCAAGGCAGAATGAAGTCCAGAAGTGACAGACCCTGGGGGCAGAGAATGGCCAGACACGGATGTGGGTCCATGACAAACTGGGTAGACACCAAGGAACCAGCCCAGAAGCTCCCTGGGGACAAGGGGAGTGGATGGTTTGTCTCTGCTGTTCCTATAAGGAGCCCTGCCTCGGGTTAGGTTTTAATGAGTAGGTATTGAATGACTGAGTCAGTCAATCATCTGGTCGCTCTGAGTGTGATGGCTCTTTGTTGCTGTGTAGCAAGTTAAAATTCAGAGTCTTAAAACAACCACCATTTTATTCTATGTCAAGATTTTCCAGGTCCAAGTTTGACCAGGGCTTAGAGCCAAGATTTGCAGAAGTCTTTTTAATCTTCCACATGTGGTTTGCTCAAATCCTACACTGTCATCCTCCTTCCTCCAAGTCTGGTGACGTTTCTCGTGTGGTTTGCCCTCGGGTGGTGTGCCCAGTTCTTGCTTCTGTCTGTGTAGAATGCAGCAGCCCGTCCCAATCCCCGTGTGAGGACCTATCTATGCAGGATTCCTCTGGTAGTCCGTTTTCTGTGACTGTGACAAAATACTTGAGGCAAGCAAATTAAAAAGAGGAAAGGTTTATTCTGGCTCATGGTTTTGGAGGTTTCAGTCCATGATCGGTTGGTTCTCGTTGCTTTGGGCCTGTGCTGAGGCAGGACATCATGGAGGGAAATGTGGAGGAGGAATAAGATGCTCACCTTGCAGCAGCCAGAAAGCTGAAAGGGAGAGGAAGAGAGCAGGGTCTCACAATCCTGTTCAAGGCCACGCCCCAATGACTTAAGGACTCCCACTAGGCTCCGCCCCTTAAAGGCTCCACCACCTCCCAATAGCATCCTGAGCCAAGGCAGCCACAGACAAGAGGGTTCTGGGAGAATCATCACCCACAGATGGATGTTGACTGTTCCAGTCACCTGGAGTCCCATGTCCACATTCCTGGCAGTAAGGGTATCATGAGTGACATCATGTCTGCCTGGTGGCTGTCCTCTTGGGAGCCCTGTGCCCACCAGGTGGTAAGCCGGTAGGAAGTCCCCCTCCTGCTTCTTCTCATCCCCACTTACACTTTCAGTGTCTCCCCAGGAAACCTCATGTGGGATCCTTAAACTTAATTGCCAAACGTTAACAGTGTTCAAGGTCAGCCTTTGGGAGGTAATTAGATGAGGTCATGAGTGTGGGGCCCCCAAGTCGTGGTGTTAGTGGCCTTAAAAGAAGAGGGAGGGAGTCCCAAGCCAGCGTGCCCTGTGTCTCACCATGCCCACGTGATGCCCTTGTCGTGCTCAGGTGCAGCAGGGATGCCACCAGCACCAGGCCTTTAGACTGTCCCAACTCCCACAACCCTGAACCACACGAACCCCTCTTCTTTGTAAACCACCTGGTCTCAGGCGTTGTGTTACAGCCACAGACGGGAAACCAAGCCAGCCTCGGACGCAGTTGTGCGTCTGAATGCACTCCGGCTCACAAACTTGTCCAGGTGGGGTGGCCAGGTGCCTACTGGTTCATCTCGCGCCAGCCCCCCCCCCCAACTGTCCCTGGTCCCAGATGGGTGCCCTTCCATCTGCCTGGAAGGCCCTGGCCACACCTTGAACTCAGGAGCACTCAGCTACTAAGCCACATCTCCAGCCTTATTTTGTATTTTATTTAGAGACAGGGCCTCCCTGAGTTGCTTAAGGCTTTGCTAAGTGGCTGAGGCTGGCCTCCTACCTATGATCCTCCTGCCTCAGCCTCCTACCTTTCGAATCTGCCTGAAGGATGGGCTTCCATCTTAGACTTTTTATCATTTTTAATTCATGTCAGAATAAGTCTTCTTTTCACGTTATCGCGTGTGTTGCTGCAGCCCTGGGTTCCCATGGGAGCTTCTGTTCACTCTTGACCACTGTTTTCCCAGATGCCCGCCTCTCCCTCTATGGGGCAGGTAGTGGCCACGCCCCACTCACCTTCAGCCCCGCCCCATGCAAACATATTTAAAGCGACATATTTCATATACATCCACAGTTGTGGGGTGGGAAAGGCCAGGGTTTCCAAACTGGAGCATGCACACCCCTGGGGAAGCAGAACACAGTCCTTTGAGGTCCAGGGAGAAACCATGTCAGAGTTTCTATTTCCACATATTATTTAATCTCAATCTTCGAGGTCCTTTTCCTGGGGTCTTTTACAATATGCATAACATGATAATGTGACGATATGTATCTGCATATAATTTCATTACATAAAATTATATGCGGTGGTGCTGCATGCTAGAACTTTCTAAGGGTAAAAGAGCCTCATCAAAATAGTTCAAGACTGCGGGGCGCAGTGACCCTCGCCTGTCATCACAGCAGCTGGGGAGGCTGAGGCAGGAGGATCACAAGTTGGAGGCCAGCCTTAGCAACTTAGCAAGGCCCTAAGCAACTCAGGGAGACCCTGTCTCTAAATAAAATATAAAAAAGGCTGGGGATGGGGCTCAGGGGTTAGCACCCCTGGGGCTCAATCCCTGGTACAAAAAAAAAAAAGGAAGAAATGTGCTGACTCAGGGCTGAAGGCCGGGCTGGGCAGGTGCCGGCTCATCACATTCTTCCAGATTTTCCTTCACCAGCTGCCCCTAATTCCTATCCTACTTGCCCGAGGTGACGGGAAGGACAGCTTTTCCTTCTTTGGAGTGACAGCTGGACTGTTCTGTTGTAAAGGTAGCTTCTTTGATCTCTCCATGGGATGGCGCTTCAAATCTCCATGCCTCAGGCTGCTGTCACAAGGGCCGGCCTTGGACAGGTGGCTTAGGAGCTGCGACAGGGATTGCTTACAGTTCTGGAGGTCAGGAAGTCCAAGATGGAGGCACGGGCAGCGTGGGTGCCTGGTGAGGCCCTGCATTCCGATTCACAGACTGCGCTTTCTGGCTGATCTCAAAGGGTCAGGCTCAGAGGTTCAGCTCCCTGGAGCCTCCTTTAGAAGAGACTAATCCCGTTTGTGGGGGCTCTTCCCCTGTGCCCTAATTGCCCCTGGAAGACCCTGCTTCTAACACCACCGCCTTGGAGCAGGAATTTCAGCCCATGAGCTGGGGCATCTCCACATTCAGACCGTAGCAAAGTCTAAACCCAGTTTACATGGATAGAGGCTCTTTTCTTTTGGGGGGGGGGGAGTACCGAGGATTGAACCCAGGGGCACTCACCCCTGAGCCTCATCCCCAGCCCTATTTTGTGTTTTATTTAGAGACAGGGTCTCACTGAGTGGCTCAGGGCCTCGCTTTTGCTGAGGCTGGCTTTGAACTCCCCATCCTCCTGCCTCAGCCTCCAGAGCCGCTAGGATTACAGGTGGATGGAGGTTCTCACGGGTTGGTGTGCATGGGCAGGAGACATCTGGGCTGCATCCAGGTGCCCAGGGCCTTCCTGAATCTTGACCTCAGAGCCTGTCGGGGAAGCAGTGTCACCTTGGGTCTCTCGCCTGCAAAGAGCGCTTGCTGGTAAGAGGGACCCTGAGCCCCACTCACAGCCTCTGCTCTGTGCTGTGCTACGGGGGTCTCAGGGTAGGGACCCGCGCGCGTGGGATCTTCCTGCGCCCCCTTGGGAGAGGGTCGGTTTTTCATTTCTGCTGGAGGTGAGAGCTTCTGCGCACGCGCAGCTCTGACCGCCTCTGGGCTGGAGTTTGATGGACACAGGCCACGCCCCCCCCACCAGGGAGCTGGGGCTGCTGCTGGCGCAGGCTGCGCTGAGCCAGGTCTGCGTCCTGCATCCAGCCTCAGGGTCCTGCAGCTCACCCTGCCCAGCTGAGCAGCCCAAGCCCCGGCTCTTCTCCAGGAAGGACCTGTGTGTGGTCCTGGGATAGTTCCAAGATGTAGATGGCTGGAGAGGTCTCAGGCTCACACTCAGACTCCACACGGAAGTCAGGGACCGTGGCGTTGAGGTCCATGGATGTCACCTCCTGTGCCCCCGTGTGCCACGCGCACTCAACATGTCTGAGGTGGTCGGCTGTGTGCGGGGCCGGGTTTGGCTGCTCTTTCCAGCCCCGGGAAGCTTCCTCTTCTGGAAGGTCCTTGTAAGACTAGCGCACTGACCTAGGGCCACACCTGGGCAGGCCGGGGTGACTCCTTATTATTTCAGATCTTATGGGGAAAATACTAACAGGGGTCTTGGAGGTGAAAGGGGGGTGATCTCTGGATCTTATAGGGGTGAGATACGCAGCTGAGACTATTCCTTGCCTTCCAATATCCATTTCCCTCTTTTCTTCAACAAGAATGACCACGAGACAACCAGAAAACAGATCATTTCAAGCCATCCTGGTAATTATGCCTATGTGATTATGCCTGGTAATTATGCTTATTGTGGCCAGTAAATATGCAGAAGTGGGGTGAGCAGCTTCCTGGGCATGTGTTTACAAGGCAGAAGTATTTCCTTTGCCTGCATTATTTTGGCTGGAATGAGGATGTGATGGCTGGGGCATAAGCAAGCATTTTGGAGTGTAAAGACAAGAGCTCCATCATACGGATGGGAATGCACTTGGTTTTGATCCCTTGTCATCCATCCTAATCCTAAAGTAATAATGAGAGCGATGTTTATCGTGAGCTGTGATCAGATGTTGGAGCTCACCTCCGGGAGCCTGAGGCTTTGGGTTTGAGTAGGAGTGGGCTGAGTCCTTGGGCCTTGGTGTTAGGACAGCTGCTGAACTGAAGCCCTGAGTGGGTCCCTTCCCACTGGGGGATGCAGAGGGCCTGCTGAGGTCCCCTGGGCCCTAACCCTCAGGAGATGGGGTGTCTCATGCAGATGGGGCCTTGCCTGCGGGACTGGGGGTGTGGCAGGGTGCCATAGGGGGTGGGCAGGAGCCCCCTCCAAGGAGAATATGTGGGTCAGCAGCTGCGGGAGTCCAGGAGAGGGGCGAGGCCCAGACCTCCTGGACAGGGGCAGGCGGACACAGGGCCAGGCCTTCTGGACCTGGACCACTCCTTGGGGCCTGGAATGGGTGTATGGAACCCCTTCTGGGGGGTGGAATGGAATCACGGCTGAGCTCTGGGTCCTTGTACCCGGAGCCATGTGGCAGAGAGAGAGACAGAGACTGAGATAGAGACAGAGACAGAGGAAGAGACAGAGACAGAGACAAAGAGACAGAGACAGAGATAGAGAGAGAGGAAGAGGCAGATACTTAGGGACAGAGACTGAAAGAAGACAGCCAACAGGGCAGAGCCTGCAGACAGTCTCCTGCAGAGAGGGACATGGGCAGCTGTCTTCCCCTCCCCTCCCCCTTGCACTCCCTCTCCCCACCCCTCCCTCCCCCTCCCTCTCCCTCCTCTCCCCTCTCTCCCCCTCCCTCTCCCTCCTCTCCCCTCTCTCCCCCTCCCCCTCCCTCCCCCTTCCCCTCCCTCCCCTTCACCCCTTCCTCCCCTTCCCCCTCCCTCCCTTCCCCTTCTCCCTCCCCTCCTTCTCCCCTCCCCCTCCTCCTCTCCCCCTCCCCCTCCTCCCCTCCCCCCTCCCCTCCCCTCTCCCTCCCCCTCCCCCTCCTCTCTCCTCCCCCTCCCCCATTACCTTCTGTGTTCATTCACCCACCCTGGCAAAGCACCTCCCCCGCCCCCCCCCCCCCGCCCCCGCAAAGCACCTCCCCCGGCCCCGCCCCCCGTCAGTCTCCACAGGGCGAGGCCGGGCTGGCTCCCTGCCCCTGTCAATCTCCGGGGGGGCGTGGCCTGTGGGGCGGGGCCAAGCCTGCCTATGGGCACCAGCAAGTGGCCAGAGCTCCTCAGGGAGTCCCTGGGCGCTGCTGTGGAGACCTGTGAGGGTCTGCGTAGGAGTCAGGCGGGGTCCAGGTGGGGACAGTGGGACGTGGTGACAGTGTGGGCCGTGGGATCACAGCCTGCCCTGCCCCGCCACCCAGGGGTGCCCGTCCTGCCTGTCCGCGGACCCCGTGGAAGCCAGTCCTGCATCCGGGCTGGGACCTGTGCTTGGGGACCAGCGCGAGTTCTCAGACAGCGACCTGATGGCAGCGGCTGCCAGGCGGGGAGCACAGCCTGGAGGGGGACCGCTCGGCCCTGCTCGGGATCTGCAGGGCAGCCTGCTTCGAGGAAGGCCAGCTGGGGTCACCTGGCCTGGCCGCGCCACCGGCTCAGAAGCCGAGAGCTCCCGGGCTATTTATATCCACCGGCCAATCTTTTGATCTTGATGACATTGTGCAAAGCCTGTGCGAAGCTGGCCTTTGTACGCTGGCCTCCCAGGCGGTCAGGAGCAGGGACGAGGACATGGATCTTGACGGCTGGACACCAGCTTGGCCACCAGAGAGCCTTACAGGGACGGCCACCTCCTCCAGCTGTGAGCCAGCCCTGTGCTCACCCTGACCTCCGTGTTTCTCTGTCTTGGGGCAGCACAGAGGCTGGCTGGGGCTGGGTGTTAGTTGAGCACCTACTGTGTGCAGCTACTTTTTCCCCCCCAAGGACTGTTGTTTAATTTTTAAGAATTGTGATAAATCTGTGTAATTTTTTCCTGCTTCACCTTTTTTTTTGGGGGGCGGGGGGTAGGAGGAATTGAACTCAGGGATGCTTAGCCACTGAGCCACATCCCCAGCCATTTTAATTTTTTTTTTATTTTGAGACAGGTCCCCACTAAGTTGCTTAGGGACTCATTAAATTGCTGAGGCTGGCCTCCAACTTCTGATCCTCGTGACTCAGCCTCCTGAATCACTGGGATTACAGGCATATGCCACCATTCCTGACTCTTTCCTTCTCAAGACCAAATAACCTACCATTGTGTATACACACCCAAAATTGCTTATCCCTCCGTCAAGGGACTTTGGCTGTTGTGAATGACACTGCTCTGAATGTGTGTGCATATCCCTCTTTAAAACCTGCTTTCCACTCTTTGGGGTTTGTTCCCAGAATGGGGCCCCTGTGTCAGTTCAAATGTGCCCGGAACCTCACCAGTCTTTGCGTCACCCACCATGGCAGGTGGTGTTCTCTGCATTTTACGGATGAGGAAACTGTGGCCGAGGAGTGGTGGGGTTAGGATAGGGGTGGCCTCAGGGTGGCCACATGGCTGGTCATTCCGGGGCTCTTGAGCCCCAGAGCCATGTGCCTCACCCTCTTGCTTCTTAAAAATAAAAGCTGTTGGGCACAGTGGTGTGGGCTTGTAATCTCAGAGGCTCCGGAGGCTGAGACAGGAGGATCGCAAGGTGGAGTCCAGCCTCAGCCACTGAGCAAGGCCCTGAGCAACTCAGTGAGACCCTGTCTCTAAATAAAATATAAAAAGGGCTGGGGACAGGGCTCAGTGGTTAAATGCCCCTGAGTTCAATCTCTGGGACCAAGAAAAAAAGTGGCTATGGCCTGGTGTCACCTGGCCGGACCTGGCTAGTGAGTCGCTCTCCAGTCTGCGTGGTCTGGTGGGGCTCCATGATGTCCCCTCCTCCCTCCCTCCTGCTCAGGTTCCCTCAGAGCCGTGCCCTGGTGCCATGATGTCACTCAGGTGGACTTACAGTGGCCTGGGGTCTGCCTTGGGGACAGCAACAAGGGCTTAGTACCCTTCCAGGTCTGGTCCTTGGTGACAACTTCCCCACCCCCAGGATGGCCAGGGTGGGAGTGGAGCTCAGTTGTTTAACCCTGGGGGGGCGGGGTTTCTGAAGGGCTGTGTGACCTTGAGTACTCCACAGAGCCTCTCTGTGCCCCAGTTTCCTCATTCATAAAATGGAGACAAAGATGGGTCCTCGGAGGTTTGCTGAAGGTGCCGGAGCCCAGCACATCGGCCCTGGATGTAGTATGTGCTCAATACACGTTGGCTGTTGGGTTCAGTTGTTATTATCAGAGAAAGTGGGGTTCCAGGCCGGGGGCTCATTGCTGGGCTGCACCCACACACTGAGGGTGGGGTAGTCATGTTTCAGGTCTGGCTCTCTGGCCACCTGTCACCCTAGTTCCCAGCAGACTGCAAAAACGACCAGCTTCGTGTATTCCCAGAGCCGTGGGTTTTCCCAAGATGTCACCAGTGCTGGCCGATGGAACCCGCTTAAGGAGACGCTGGCCAGGTCCATGAAGTGCCCGTGCAGGGTGGGTGGGCAGTACGCTGGCTCCCGCTGACCTGCTGGGGACGCAGCCACGTGGGGTCATGCTCCACAGGGCTGGTGGCCCCCAGAGAACCATAACTTCCAGAAGGATCCTCCCTGCTGGGGTCTTGGGGGTGCCTTGTTTAGAAGACCTTGGGGACGCCAGGTGGGATCCACTGATGTGGATTAATCCACTGATGTGGATTAATCCGGTGGTAACTGCAGGCAGGGGCAGGGATGGAGGAAGTAGGTCTTTAGGGCTGTGCCTTCTTGTCCCTGGTGAGCGGAGCTGGCCCTGCTTCCTGGCTGCCCTGTCCTGAGCCGCTGTCCTCCTCCACGCCCTTCCTCCATGACGCTCTGCCTCCCCTGGGGCCCGAGCCAGGGAGGCGGCTGGCCATGTGCTGGGCGGGTGGTCAGGGACCTGGCGCAGTGCCCGCTGCCCTCCGAGGCCCAGGCCTGCCTGTCTCTGGCCTCGGCTGCACCCGGCTCTGGGGACTGCTGGCCCACGCCTGGTGGCCTTGTGACGGTGCCCTGGCTCAGCCCAGAGGACCCCAGTCCTCTCCTGGCCCTTCAGCCCCAGCCTCCAGCTGCCTGGTCCAGGGTCGCCGCTTCTCTCCTGTTGGGCTTGTCCCCCAGGCTCAGGGCAGGTGACGGTCTCCACACCGTGTCCTCTCACCAGAGGATGCTGGGGTCAGGGCCAAGGTCATCAAGGTCTCCGTGTCCTCAGCCGCTGCTCAGTGCCTGGCACAGAGGAGACGCCTGAGCTCAGGGTCAGGGAAGAGGTTGCAGAGGGCCGACCGTGACCTCAGAGGTGGTGGCACTTGGACCTGGGCCATCCGCACTTCAGGGCTTTGGCCGCCTTTGCCACATGGGCCTGTGTGGGACAGAATGGCCACCGAGTGGGAGCCTGCAGTCTGGTCCTACTGGGAGGAGACTGGCAGGGTGGCCTGGGACAGAAGCCACCGCCATGGAGGCCAAGAGGCACCCCGCTCCTGGGGGGATCCTGGTGTCCACCTGCACTCGGCGCCACCTCTGCTCCCTGCGAAATGTCAGCACAGGAATCCGGCCCATGTCCCACCCGCCTTCAAGCTTGGAGCAGGAGATGTCAGGCCAGGGAGCCCAGGGGACTAGCGTCCCCCAGAGGACCCGCTGGGTGAGGATGGCAGCTCCCCTGCCCCTCCTCCTCCTCCTCCTCCTCCCCTCCCCCTCCCCTCCCGCCCCTCCTCCGCCGCCTCCTCCTCCACCTCCTCCTCCTGCTCTTCCCCCTCCTCCCCCTCCCCTCCCCCTTCCCTCCCCCTCCCCTCCACTCCTCCCCTCCTCCTCCTCCCCCTCCTGCTCCTGCCCTTCCCCTCCCCCTCCTCCCCCTCTTCCTCCCCCTCTTCCTCCTCCTACTCCCACTCCTCCCCTCCCCCTCCTCATCCCCCTCCTCCTCACCCTCCATCTCTTCCCCCTCCCTCTCCCCTCCTCTTCCTCCCCTCCCTCTCCCACTCCTCCCCCTCCTGCTCTTCCTCCTGCTCCTCTCCCTCCCTCTCCTCCTCCTCCCTCTCCTCCCCCCTCCTCCCACTCCTCTTCCTCCCCCTTCTCCCCCTGCTCCTCCCCCTCCCCCTCCTGCCCCTCCCCCCCTGCCCCTCCCCCTCCCCCTCCTGCCCCTCCCCCTCCCCCTCCTGCTCCTCCTCCTCTTCCTGCTCCTCCTGCTTTCCCTCCTCCTCCCCCCTCCCTCCCCCTCCTCCTCCCCCTCCTCCTGGTCCTCCTCATCCTGCTCTTCCTCCTCCTCTTCCTGCTCCTCCTCCCTCTTTTCCCTTCCTCCCCCTCCTCCTGCTCCCCTCCTCCTGCTCCTCCTCATCGTCCTCCCCCTCCTCCTCCCCTTCCTTCCCCTCCTCTTCCTATTCCTGCACCTCTTCTTCCTCCCCTTCCATCTTCTTCCTCCTCCTCCTCCTCTTCCTCTTCCTCCTCCTGCTCCTCCTCCTCCTCCTCTTCCTTTCCTCTGGTCCCCCCTTCTTTCTCTTCCTCTCTTCCCCTCCTCCCCCTACTCCCCTTCCTCCCCACAGCCCCCTGGGCCCACATTCTTCAGACCCAAAGCGCCAAAACCACTCCCCCGATGGGACCTGGGCTGCGTCTGGCAGGGGCGACTTTGGCTTGGAGGTCCCTGCCGAAGCCTCCTGCCAGCCGACTGCTCTAATTACTCATGTTTTGAAAGCAGATCTGCGGAATCGCAAGCAGCAGTAAATATTGGTGTATAAATAAAGTCATTAATAACTGCACACAGAAACTCCTCCCGAGCCCCACAAGGAAGGGGCCCGTTGACCTTCTCTCTGGTGGCATCTGCTGAGCCTGGTGTCCTGCTCCCGCCTTTCTGGCATCTCTGGGAGATCAGAGGTCATGGCAGGTGCAGGTGAGCGTTGGCAGTTTCCCCTGGGGGACGGGAGCAAAGGCGGGTGAATAGGGGCCCTGGGGCCCTGGGGGGACCCAGAGCAGCGGGCGTGGAGTGGCAGCGGGACTGCGTAATGGGTCTCCTGTGATCGCCAGGTCACCTGCACTTAGTGAGGACATTAGGCTGTAAACCCTGCATCCTTCAGCCTGCCCCGGAGCCCTGGGGAACGGGCACTTCCCCGGCTCAGGCTCTGCCTCTGGCTGGGAGGACGCATCTTGCCAAGATAATTCTGTCGCAAAAGCCATTGTGTGGGCGTGGACTTCGCTGTGGCCAGCGGTCAGGCTGCTCACCAGAGTGAGACCTCGGGCCGTCCCTTGGCTTCTCCACTAAGCGAATGCAGAAGGTGGCACTCCTACTGGAGCCACAGGAGTTCACTGAGCACTTACTATGTGCCGGGTTTGTTCAGTGGAAAGTGTCAGGTCCCAGTGCCCCTGCGGTGGAGGATGGCGGGAGGTTTATGGCCACCAGGAAAGGATCCCTGGAGAAGGGGGTGGGAAGGATGGGCCTTGATGGGTGCAGAGGAGGGGAGGCCAGGCCTCAGAGGGAGGCCAGGAGCCGGTTTGGAAGGGCAGCACTTGAGCCTGTGTGGCCCCAGGGTCTGGGCACAGGGTGGAGTCAGGGCAGGAGGCAGGGAGACACGGAGGGCCTTAAGTGCCACCCCCAGAATTCCCTCTTTGTCCAGGGAGCAGTGATCAGGTCAGGAAGGAGGTTAAAGGGGCCGATGAGCCTGAGGAGGCTTAGCAGGCCGGTGTCCTCGTCCAATTTCTGTGACTGTAACTGCAGAGCACACATCACGTCATTTATAGAGAACAGAGGTGTCTCGCCAGGCGCCACACGCCTGTAATCCCAGCATCTCAGGAGGCTAAGGCAGGAGGATGGCAAGGTTGAGGCCGGCCTCAGCCACTTCGCAGGACCCTAAGCAACTTAGTGAGACTTTGTCTCAAAATAAAAAGTGAAGAAGGCTGTGGCTTGCTCAGTGGTTAACCACCCCTGGAGGTTCAATCCCTGGTACCCCCCCAAAAAAAAATCAAAAAAAGAATAGAGGTTTATTTGGCTCATGGATTTGGAGGCTGGAGAGTCCTATGCATGGTGCCAGCATCGGGTGAGGGCCTTGGACCTGGTGGAGGACATTGTGTGGTGACACAGAGCAAGCAGGCTAGCTTGGGTCTCTTTACCTCTTCATATAAAGCCACTAATGCCATCCTAGGGGACTCATCTGATCCTAATGACCTCCCGAAGGCTGACTCCAGCCTCCATTGACACATGACTTCTGGGGTTAATATTCCAACTTGAGTGTCTGACATAGTCGGGGACATTCCCCAACCCTGGGGACCGTAACATACACAGGAGGGGCATCGTGACATCCAAACCTCAACTCCCACAGACTTGAACTTGACCTTAAGCCTAACTCAGGGAAAGATTGTTCAGCCGATGACCCCTGACCTTAGACAAAACACTGACCGCCCAGCGAGATCCCCGGGAGCTGAGACGGTGCCCCACCATAGGAAACTGTCCCTCAGGGGGCTGCGGAGGCGTCCCTTGTGGACGGGGAGCTGGAGGGGTGGGGACTGGGCAGCCCTGCACGTGGCCCTGGGGATGGCTGTGGGGTGCCAGCATCCCAGAGGACAGCCCCGGAGCCCTCCAGATCGGCTCGCTTATTGAATTAGCACTTGACACAGGACCAAGCAGGCGGCTCGTGTGATGAAGCCCCTGCTGTAAGTGATTCTGACACCCAGTCGGCCGGGCGAGAGCTCACGGACTGGAAATGATTAGAGATTAATATCTGGTCCAGCTTGAGGTTGCAGAGAGAGACAGCCCCACTCCCAGAGGAGGACGGGCAGGCCTGGCAATGGAGCGTCCAGCTTGGGTGGGGACAGGCCACCCAAGGGTGGGCACAGGGCTTTCAGGGCCACCATCCAGAAAGGGGTGAGGAGGGAGGTGAGGCCGTAGGAACCCAAGTGCTTATTCAGGGGTCTGAAGTGGGTGCCTTTGGCTGCCCTGGACAGAAGGGGGGACTGGACCTGGGGGACCCACCGACAGGCTGGTGCCGGTGGAGTTGGTCGTAGCTGGATGGCAGAGGAGGAGGCCCGGGGCATCCCGGGCACGGCTGGGAGGCACGGGAATCCATCCAGAGCCCTGTGGGCAGCCACATTGACTAGGTAACCTTGAGTCGATTTTGGAGCTCAGCAGATGGGTTAACAACCAACCCCCCAGGCCTCCCCAGAGGGTCTCGAAAAAATCAGACACAGGCTGGGCCCAGTGGCATGTGCCTGTAATCCCAGGAGGCTGAGGCAGGAGGATCCCAAGTTCGAGGCCAGCCTCAGCCACTTAGCAAGGCCCTGAGCAACTCAGCAGGACCCTGTCTCGAAATAAAAAATAAAAAGGGCTGGGGACGGGGCTCAGGGGTGAAGCACCCCTGGGTTCAATCCCTGGGACCAAGAAAGGTCTGTCTCTGGCTGCCAGGCAGCCACCACAGCCCTACAGCCAGTTCCAGAGGCTCAGGAAGGTCTGTTGGGATGTTTGTATCCTCCTGGGTCACCTGAGGCACATCTGGGGGACAGAATGCCCTGGCCAGGCCTGGGGATCGGGAGCATGAGAATCCTCCCCGGTTCCCTCCAGGTGGGAATGGGGACCGGGCTGTGTACCCCCCCTTCCCATAAGAACTCAGCTCTAGTTCTGCCTTGTGCACACAGGGGACAGGAAGGCTTCTGTGAGACAGGGGACAGGTAGCGCCAGACAGCCAATCAGAACCTGCTCTCAGTCGTGTGAATTAACAAGCACCTCACATCACCTTCTTGAGAACCTGTTTGTAAACATGCCTTATGCTAATTAGCCAAGCCTCTGAACTTGACTGCAGAACACAGCAGCGTGGATGGAGCTTGGAGCTGGAGGGGGCAGGGGTGCCGAGGAAGGGGTGCTTAACCACTGAGCCACATCCCCAGCGCTTTTTATTTTTTATTTAGAGACAGGGTCTCGCTGAGTTGCGGAGGCTGGCCTCCCACTTGCGATCCTCCTGCCTCAGCCTCCCGAGTCACTGGGATGATAGGCGTGCACCCAGCTCTACAGATAGTTTTTGAAACAGATTTTGGTCCTGGGGCTGGAACCCAGGGTCTCATGCTTGGTGCTCTGTCACTGAGCCACATCCCCAAGACATTTATTTGGGCAGGAATCATCACATCACCCCTGTAGGGGAAGACCCCTGGCCCTTGCTAGGGTGGGAGAGAGCTGGCATTCAACCTCGGAGTTCTGGCCGGGGATAATCCTTCTCGTTCGGATTCCCCAGCAGCCTGCAGCAGAGTGGGCGATGAGTGAGAAACTGGAGTCCCAGCATCTTCTTCGTGAGGAGTGTGGGTTCATCTAGAAATGGTCTCAATTTCCTGCCATGTCTGCCTCTACCTGACTCCAGGGAAGGTCTTGGCAATGGGACCTTGGAGCGCATCCCCTCCCAAGGGAACGCTGGGGAGGCTGAGGCAGGAGGATCGAAAATTGGAGGCCAGCCTCGGCAACAGCGAGGTGCTAGGCAGCTCAGCGAGACCCTGTCTCTAAATAAAATACAAAATAGGGTTGGGGATGGGGCTCAGTGGCTGAGTGCCCCTGAGTTCAATTCCCAGGACCAAAAAGAAAAAAGAAATCGTGTTGTGTTATTTTAGAGGTTCAGGCATGTTCTGGTGATGCTCAGTGGAAATGCTGGCTGAGAAACCCAGAAAAGATGGAAGGTTTGCTCCAAAGCCTTCTGCTTCCTCCTCAAGTGTCCTCATCCCTGCTGAAAAGAGGATACTTTTGCCATTGGTTTATTGCATGCCTCGGCCACCCAGAGAAGGATCAGGGATCAGTATGCAGTGTCTAGATGGGTTACTTACAACCCAGGTGAGAAGCACAGTCAACAGATTCACTGTCCACTCTTTGGGGCGGGGCAGAGTACACCTCTCCATTCACCCACTTGGCAAACATTTATTTAGCACCCCTGTTTGCCCAGCCCAGGGTGCACCGTGGCAATGACAGGTTGAAACACTTGTGCTGATCATCACTAGGCGATCGGCGGTAAATGGTGCGACTTCGGCTGTTTCTGCACTTTGGAGAAGAAGTGATTTCTAAGTGTCAAAAAAAAAAAAATTAGACATCGTCGTATTTAATTATCGAAGGCTGTTTTTGTTTTTTAATCAGCTGCATTTTTAGAAAGTGATAGCCTGAAACGGAGTCAGACGTTGCAGGAGTCAGACAGCCTGGAGGAAGATCTTTAGTTTGGGTCACCAAGGGGACGCCACCCCGGTGCTTGGAGCAGCACAGATATGTGCTGAGCTGACGAAAGGACGTTCAGTCTCCAATCTAGTCTCATTGTCCCCAGCGCCGCGTGTGGCCATCTGTAGGCGGACATCATCATCGATGTCTAAGCTCCTGAGGGGTGGTCCAGCTGCCAAGGCTGCCCAGTGAGGGTGGGGACAGCCAGGAGCTCCCTCTCCGCTAGCCCCCTCCTCCAGGATCAGGCCGTGGAGCGCTGCTGTGCACCACATGTTGACAGGGGGCCTGGAGGGGGGCCAGGGAACCGCAGCGTCCCCTTGTCCCTGATGGCAGCGAGGAGTTGCCCATTAGCCACAGACACATGGGCCAGCCCAAGTGAGATCAGCCCAAGCCAGCTGGGCACGGTGGCACGTGCTTGTCATCCCAGCAGCTCGGGAGGCTGAGGCAGGAGGATTGCAAATTGGAGGCCAGCCTCAGCAACAGTGAGGTGCTAAGCAACTCAATGAGACCCTGTCTCTAAATAATATACAAAATAGGGTTGGGGATGGGGCTCGTTCCTGGCCACGCACGGCTGGGGCATCTGCCGGGCGACAGAAGCCTGAGAGAGCAGCAGACAGAGCGGGCTGCAGGCCAGCGGTGCCCCTTCCCAGCCACCTGGAGTCCAGACCCACCCGCTGGACGAGGCCATCGGGCCAGAAGGGGCTGCTCCCAAAGAGGGCTCTGCTGGCCTGGAGCAGGGGACAGTGTGCAGCTAGAAGCTTGGGGGGGGAGGGGCAGCGCAGGACTGTGATGGACGGTCGTGGAGACCTTTGGGGGACATTGTGGCTTGCTCACGGGTTCCCCGGTGACTGTGGGTCACCAACTTGATGGACTGAGAAACGCAAGGACACTGGCCAGGCACATTTGAGGTGGGAGGGTGTTTCTGGAGCGGATTGGCACATGAGTTGGTGCTGCCCAGGGTGGGGACTCTCAGAGAGGCGCCTGGTAGGAAAGGGAAGGGAGGTCACGCAGGCGCCTGCCGGAGCCTCTGCGCAGGGCCTCTGCGCGGGGCTTGTGCAGTTGTAGCCTTTGCGTGAGCGCATGCGTTTGCTCAGAGCCTTCACGTGGGCGCATGCGCTTGCCGGAGCCATTGCATGGGGCTTGGGCAGCTGGAGCCTTCACGTGGGCGCATGCGCCTGTTGGAGCCTTCGCGCGGGGCTTGTGCAGCTGAGCCTTTGCGCAGGCGCATTCATTTGCTCAGAGCCTCGGTGCGAGCTGGAGCCTTCGCGCGAGGCTTGTGCAGCTGGAGCCTTTGCATGTGAGCATGCGCTTGCTGCGTCTTTGCGTGGGCGCATGCGTTCGCTGGAACTTTCGCGAGGGCGCATGCGCATTGTGCTCTCCAGCCTGCCTGAGGTACTGCTCTCCGGCTGCCATTTCTGAGGGACCTCTGAAGCCGGCTTCTTCAGCCGTAGAACGTGGTGACACCAGCGAGGGCTTCTAGGGCTTCCAGTTCTGGGGCTGCCAGGTTCCTCAGAGGAGCGGCGCTGGCTCCTGGCCGAGCTGCCTGTGGACGGCCTTGGAACGCGTAAGCCACGCCTTTCGGTCCCGCGTGTCCCCCACGGCCACCCAGGAGGCATGCGGGTGACAAGGGCGGGCCTGGGCCTGGGAGCCGCAGGTGCCCGTCAGACGGCGTCCCCATGCAGCCACGTGGCTCCTCCTGGGCCCCGCGAGGACGGGGTGGCGAGGACAGTGTCCAGGGCCAGCTTTCCCCGTGGGCGTGGCCGGTCATAGCGCAGTACCGCGGTCCCAGGTTCTCTAATTGTCCCCGTGACCCTGGGGACTTGGAGGGCCCCAGGCATGGGGCGGGGGGGGGGAGCACCGTCCCAGCCACTTGGGAGGCCGAGGCTGGAGGATCTCGAGCTGAAGGCCAGCTGCAGCGACTTAGCCAGACCCTGGCTCAGAAGTGACAAAGGACCGGGGTGTAGATCAGTGGTAGAGCACCCCTGGGGTGGCTCCCCAGGGCCACCAAAAGGAGGTTCCCGGGGCCCAGCTCTGCCCCGTCCTCTTCCCGCCTGTCCCTCTGCTCCTGCTCTGGGGATCTTGAGAAGGCACCTGTCCCCACGGGGTCTAGATTGGGTCGCGTGGGTAGCTCCAAGAGCTTCCAAGGTTCTATTTCTGCAGGTCTTTTGTCCCCAACCTGAGTGTTAAGGCATGACAGCCACATCCGGGAAACTGCAGCTGGATCTTGGTGGGGGTTGAGCCAGGAGCAGCTGAACAAAGGAGAAAGACGACATTAAAGAAGAAGAAGAAGAGGAGGAGAATGTAGGGCACAGCGGCCTGAGTTCGCAGGCCAGGATGTCACAATATACAGGAGCCAAGAGCAGCAGTTGCAAAAATGATGTCGTCATCAGAAGAGGTGTGTGTCCCCAAGAGCACGGCGGAAAAGCCAAAGAGAATTATTGGTGACAGTGAAATTGCAAAAGAAGATGGCACCCCGGTGGCCTTCGTCTAACAGGGTTGGGCGACAGGAACTTGAAATTGTCATTGGAGATGAATCTGTTTCTCTTACCACATCAAAAGTAGGTTCCGGTGTTGCTGTCAGTCACTCCAGGGCTCCTTGGAACAGGACTTGAAGTGCTGAGCTTTCCGTCTCCCTGGGTCACACTTGAAGATTGAACCAGTTTAAATTGGAAGAAGAAAAATGGGGGTAGAACATCGCTCCAGAAGCATAAGCTCTCAGTCAGGAGTGTGGCCACCAGGTTGTCACAAGGTGCCTGTGCTGATAGAACCTGCCCAGGGCAAGGAGCAGAGTGTGACCAGCATCCTTCATCCTCCACCCCATAAAACACCGTGAACACAGATGGACAGAGACTTGGTCATGGCCAGGATGTCACAATATACAGGAGGCCTGGGGACCCAGCTTCACCTCGCTGGGTGTGTGGCTCTGAACAAGTTACTCTAAGCACTCTGACCTTGCGGGTGCATTCCCCGTGTGCCCACCTTGCCTCCTGCAATGCAGCATGGGTTCTGTGCAACACAGCAGGCAGGAAGCATCTGGAAAATTCTTCACTGGAGGGACCATTACCTCTCACTACGGAGATGACTGTCCCATTGCCCACATTCTGTAGGTCAGGGCTCCAGAAATTCTGAGTAGTTCACCTGGGTCCCGGTCGCCAGTATGGAAAGCACCCCCTCCCACCAGCATCTCCTGACTTCTTTCCTTACACAGATATTTCTTGGGTGTCCATGTGCCTGGCTCCACACAAGGCCTAGAGCCCCCAGAGTGCCACTTGAACCCTACTTTTTGCTCCTTATATGTTGTTTCACTAAAATATGGTAAAATCGAAAAAAAAAAATTGTGGTAAAATATATAACACAAAATTGGCCACTTAACCATTTTGGGGTGTCCAGCTTAGTGACATTAACTACATTCACATTGTAGTGCAACCATCACCTCCGTGAATCTCCAGAACTTCTTCAGCTTCCCAAACTGAAGTTCTGCTCCTGGTTCATTTTTAATTATCTTTATCTTCTGCCACGCTAGGGATGGAAACCAGGCCCGCGCACGTGCTAGGCAGACACTGTCCCACTGGGCTGCCCCCAGCCTCTGTTTAATTTTTAAGTGTCACTCCCTAGCTGCTGTTTAGGAGTCAGAAACCTCCGAGGCTCTTAGAGGCTAATGTGTGCGTGTGAGAGAAGGAAGTGGTCTGGCCAGCGAGACCCTTCTCCCAGTTGCTGCCTTCCCCACGGAGGAGCCCAGCCCATGAAGAGAACTGTTGCCCCCATTTCTTAAGCACGGAGCCACGGGAACTGGGTTAGAACATGCCAGGTCATCCTGCCCTGAATCTAGCGGATACGCAGACATTTGTCACGAACAATGAGGACAGTGGAGACTCACCTCGACCCCTTTCCTGTTTCAGAAGAGGAGGACAAATTGTCAGAGCATTCACTCAGTGGCCTGGAAAGCAGCCCTGGAGAGGCTGTGCCTTTGAGGGCAAGGCTAGGTGGCCCTCATCAAAGTGTCTAAGCCACATGGCTGCCCAAATCAGTCGTCATTCTTGATTTGGGGTTAAACCTAGGAGCTCTCGATGCTACCAAGCACTCTACCACTGAGCTACATCCCCAGCCCTCTTAAATTTTATTTCGAATGTCAGTCTCCTTAAATTGCCCAGACTGACCTCGAACTGGCAATCCTGCCTCAGCCTCCAAAGTAACTGGGATTACAGGCGTGTCCCACCATGTCCCACCAGGCGTCATTGTTAATAAGGGGCACGAGTTGACACATCTGCTCCCAGGCATTGATAAGAGTAGAAAGGATATTGTTCCTGTGGTCTGGTCTGCAGGGCCCGACAGAATAGCAAGGAGGTTGCCAGGTGGTTCTTAGAAAATTTCCAGCGTTAAACTAAAATCTGCTTTCTGTTGCCAGCTCATGTCTGGCCTCTTTGCATATCATCAAAGTCCCAGAATGCAGCGTTTTCCAAACTTAGCTGTCTACGAGGCCGTGAAGCAGAATGTTTCATGGTCAGTGAAGTCACAGGAATTCTGAGACCATCTGCTCAGAAGTCTTTGCTGCACGACTTCTCAGAGCATTTAGGGAACTGATGGACATGGAGAGTCCACGAGGAAAAGTTGTACTGTCCAGCACATTCCACTGTCCTCTGACCATCAGGTGCCTAGTTTGAAGATGTGGTCACAGTGTGGTGCCAGTCGTGTGCTACCCAACAGAACTGGGAATCGGTGCTAGAGCTAATTCCTTGGGGAGGGAGACAGATTCTGTTTTTTCCTGGAATTATTTTAGTAAATGACTCAGTCCAGTGTGGCGGGTGCCCCTTTGACCTTGAATTCCAGATTGAATGGGAAGTACGTCCATGTCAGACGCCCTTCAGCTTGACCTCGGCTTGAATTAGAGTGTTTTGCTAAGCTACTACGTGAGAAGTTCCACACTTCAGCATTGATTAGGCTCCTGGGTAGGTGATCTTGCCCGCCATAGGCTGTTGCAAAAGCTGTATGTGCATTTAAGGTGTACCGGAGGGCTGTGGTGTGCATTGCTCAGTTGGGTAAAATGCATTTTTAATTTAAAGCTGTTTTTAACTTGTATTTGGTTTATTGGGGCATAACTCCATCCTAAGTGGGAGAGGTCTTTACAGAGAGCGTTGGTCCTCTCCTGTTAGTTGCAATCTTTTTTTTTTTTTTTGGTACTGGGGATTGAACTTGGGGGCCCTCGACCACTGAGCCCCATCCCCAGCCCTATTCTGTATTTGATTTAGAGACAGGGTCTCACTGAGTTGCTTAGGGCCTCACCATTTCTAAGGCTGGCTTTGAACTTGTGATCCTCCTGCCTCAGCCTCCCGATCCTCTGGGATGACAGGCATGCGCCACCGCGCCTGGCCCCTTCCCTCTATTTTGACTGCCCTACCACAGACCTGCACCCAGCCCTGGAGAGCTTCCAACAGTAGCTCTTTTATTTATTTGTCATTAAAAAAAATCAATTGAATTATTGTGAAATGCGCAGAACAGTGTACCACCTGATCACCCGTAGCGCGGCTCAGCGGAGGTCAGCACGTTCACAGTGTTGTGCGGTGTCACCCCCAGCCATCTGTAGAGCTTTGTCCTCTTTCCAAACTGAATCCGCCACCACTGGACACCAACTCCCCATCCACGGCCCCAGTGCCCCCAATCCCCGACACCTGCTGTCCTGCTTTCTGTCTATAAATGACTCCTCGAGGGGCCTGTATGAGTGGACTCCTACAGTGTCCACAGGCTTTGGGGACTGGCTGATTTCAGGTGGGAATGTGTCCTCAAGGCTCAAGCATGTGGCAGCGTGGGTCACAAGGCTCAGTTCTGCCTGCGGGGCTCACAGCTGGGGTGGTCACTGGGGTGAGCTCAGGGATTTGTCCTCAGTCCGATGCTGCTGTGTTTGGGGGCTTGACCCGTGGTCTTCTAGATTCGCTTCAGCCCTTGCTGCATCCTGGGGGTGGGTAGCCTTAGTGACCGCTGCCTCAAGTCCCAAGAGTGTGTGCATTCCTAGGAACCCCATTGCCATGAAGCCCTGGACCCCCAGGACTTGGCTATTTCTAGGAACTTCCTGTGTCCTGAGTCCCATGTGTGTGTGTGTGTGTGTGTGTCACAGAGGAGCGAGAGTGAGTTGAGTGAGTTGGGGGCTGAGACAGGACAGTTCCTTGGAGTCGGCCAAACCTGTGTGTCCCTCCTGCCCACTCGCCTGCCTGAGAGCCCGGCCAGCCAGGGGGACTTGGAGCTCAGAGGGGCGAGATGAGTGTCCTGCCAGGCGTGCTGCTGTCCCTTGCCTGCCTGGTGGCCTCATCTGACCGCAGCTGCGCTGCCTGCACGTAAAATGAGCCAGAGCTTCACGGCGGGTGGCAGGGTTTCGAGGGAATTCTGTGATTTTAATTTAATGCAACCAAAGGAAATTCATAACTTACTCTAATGTTGTTCCTTTGAGACACTAATTGTGCCGCCTGCCTCTGCTGCGGCAGGGAGGATCTGCAGGGAGCAGTGGGCATCACCCAGGGCACCCGCGTTCTCAGGCAGGACAGAGATGGGGAAAGGCTGGCAGGCCCGGCCGTGTCCCCGGGAGGAGCCCTCTCCTCTTCTCTGACACACTGGACAGACAGTGGTGGTGGACTTGTACGCCTGGCTCTGTGAGCCATCTCTAGGTGGCCACCCTGAGCCAGGGCCTGTCCCTAAAGGCCAGAGCCCTCCTGGGTGCTGTGGTCCTCAGCTTGGGGGCTGGCGTAGACCCAGGCAGTGGTGGGCAGCCTGGGGGAGACCCTCCCACCTGAACTGAATTTGGCATGGAGGGCTGTGCTGGAGGGTGTGCAGACTGGGAAACTGAGGCAGGAGCTCATTCTTTCTAGGAGGGCAGGACGAGGTGGGGGCAGAGGACAGACGTCTCAGTGCCTCGGATGCTGATTTTGTTGTCAGCGACCTGCCTAGCTCAGTGTTAGGCTCATGGGGCGCGGGGGAGACAAGACATAGCACTGGCCTTGTGGAGTGGGGCTCCTGGTGACAAGTACCGAGAAGGTATCAGCAGAGGATGGGGCTTCTCTTTGAGGAGGCTGTGGCTGGGCCGAGGCCTGGTCTGGAGAGAGGAGTGAGCTATGAGGACGTGTGGGGAGAGCGTCCCTGGCAGAGGGGGCAGCAGGTGCAAAGGCCCTGAGGCAGGGATCTGGGCATGGGAAAGCCTGCAAGAGTCAGAGTCCAGGGCTGCACACGAATAGCAGCTGTCCTCTCTGCACGTACCCCAGGTCAAACCCCAGTGGAGTCCTCGGGGCCGTGGCTCAGTGCTGCTCCACCGCAGGTCTCAGGAGTGACGCTGAGAAAGCACCTGGGGCTGACAGGAGACCCTGGGCGGCCCTCTGTCTGGGTCTTTGTTGCTCAAAGCCACAGAGGTTCATGCCAGACCCATGGAAGGTGCCATCCTTGGTCTCCTTCCCAGAGCGCCTTTGGGGCAGGCACCAGTCCATTTCACTGATGGGGAGAGTGACCCGAGTGCCCGTCTCCAGGGGCGGGTGGCCACATGTGCTGTCCGCTCCTGTGCAGCCCGTGCTGTCCCGCCGAGCGCCCCCTCGCAGCCGGAGACCGACCGTGCAGTTCCACACGCAGGCTGCTGCGCGGCCTGGGACAGTCATGTGACTGCTCAGGGCCTCCTTGGTCTGCCAGCAGTCTGGGTGCAGTCACTTGGACACAGTTGGTGTCAGGGACCCAAGGTATAAGCAGAGCGTGTTGGAAGATGGGGAATGCCGTGCTCCGGCTTCGGGCATCCTGAGCCCGTGGAGGTGCCCAGTGTGACTGTGCGCAGGGGGGGCCTGGTTCAGAGTCTCATCAGGGGACGGTGCTGTCTCCGGGCTCCAGGAGGACTGTGGCATCTGGGCTGTCCCCGCTCTCAGCCCAGGACTCTTGACTCGGGCCATTCAGCTGGCGCAGGAAGGGCTCTTTCCGGGCAGGAATTTCCAGACTTTCCTATGCAAACAGTTTCCACCGCAGACCTGTCCCCACGCGGAGTCCTGCCACAGAGACCCTGCAAAGCAAGACGCCCTGGGGGGGCAGTGACACCTTGCTGCTGCAGTGTCATTTCGGGCCTGGCATCCAGGGGGGCAGAGATGAGCAGCCATCCGTGACCAGGAAGCCCCCAAGGGCAGATGTCATGAGCAAGGCCTGGGGCAGCCGGGGCAGCCTGCGCCAGGCCCTTCCCCCAAAACAGCCACCCTCAAGCCCCTCACAGGAGCAGCCCTACCCAGCACCGTGGACGGGGCGGGTGGCAGCGTGACTGCGTCTGGTGGAGGCTGGAGGTCCCAGGAGCAGAGATGTGGGGGAGAGGCCGTGAGGAGGCTGTCACGGCCACCCTGAGCCTCCTTTCCTGCCCCAGCTTTGCCACAGGGCCCCACGTGGCTCTGCAGGGCCCCCCCAGGGGCTCAGGAGATGGTGGGGGGCCGCCAGCTGGGGGAGAGAGGGCCCTGAGACCCAGAGGTCCCTGGAGAGGGGCCAGGCCCTTGTGGGGCGTGAGCCTGCCGTCGGCCCTGAGTGTGGCCCCCTGGGGGGTGCAGAGTGTGTGGGGAGAAGCCTGGGGCGGGGGCGGCTCAGCCACACGTCCTCCCCCGCCTCTGTCCTCCGCTTTCTCTGGAGTCCTCTCAGGAGGCCCGACGTCATGGCCACTTCGCGCGTGGTCTGGAGCCGACAGCCCGGGTGCCAGCCCGTGACACCCACCACTGAGATAAGTGTCCTTATCTGAGGGGCAGGGGAAGGGGACCCACCTCCTGGGGCTCACGGATGGGGCACAGCTTCCCGCTGTTCTGGAGGTGCCCCAGGCTGCTGAGGGCAGGAGGCTGTGAGGGTAGGGTGCCCGTGGGGACATGCCAGCACCCTGGCTCCCCACTCAGCCCACAAGGCTGCTGGCCTCCAGAGAACCCTGGAGGGGCCTGGGTTGCCAGGTGGGTTCTGGTCCAGCACGGCCCTGCTGGGTCCTCCCCCGTTGGCTGTGGGCAGTGGAGGACGTGCCACTCCCATGCAGTCGCCCTGCCTGGCCACTGGCCATCTCCCCAGCCGCTCAGCTGGGAGTTGGCCACCTTGGCCTCTTGCCCTTGAACTTCTGTGCAGCGGGAGCCAAGGGGCACCCAGGGCGTGCTCTGGGCACCCAGCCACCCTCGCAGGTCTCCCAGGGTGAGGCCGTTCGCCTGGCCGTACAGGAAACAGATGCCCCAGGGGGTTGTGCTTCCTGCCCAGCGTCCCTGCCTGGGGCCAGGGGAAGCCCTGCTGGGTGTCCACAGGGTCCTCTCAGAGGGGCCCGAGTGGAAAGGATCCTTAGGGGATCTAGAAACAAGCCTCAGGGCGGGTGGCTTCAGATGTGTGCTTGCTCCCTGTTCTGTCCCCGGCTCCCCCTCCTCCCTCTGTCCCCTCCCTCTGGTACGGCACGTACCTTCTAGGAACGAGCCAGCTGCGTCCAGTCACAGTGGCAAGGGCTGGAGACAGTTCACAGAGATGACAAGAGACCAACTTGGGCACTTGTCACCACTGGAAGGGTCTTCTTCCTCACCTGCCTGGCTCCCTCGGGGTCCTCGAGTAGTGTGGACAGGCCAAGTGGCCAGGGAATCCAGAGCCTGGGGAGTGGTGACGTTGGTGTGCCCCTGGCTGTCACACAGCCCCTGTGGAACCTGCTTGGGAGGCTTTGGGCAGATCTCCCTCTGCCACCGTACATCACCTCCCGGCTGGCGCAGGGCCGTGCTGAGGTGCTGGGTGGCGCTTCTGGGGGTCTGGGTCTCCCCACCTCGAGGCCTAAGGACATAGTCTGCAGGTCCCCAGAGCAGGCACCCTGTGCTCCTGCCACCAGCCAAAGGACGGGTGTGGCCCTGGCTGTAGGCACAGCACTGGGCAGGACGTGGCATTCGGGTGGCAGCCCATTAAGCCCCTGTGAAGGGCGTGAAGGGCGGGGCCTCAGCCCTGCATCTGATAAGAGACCCTCCCTGTCCACCCTCTGGGTCTCAGATGGCACCGAGGAGCTTGATGGGTCTCCTGTCAAAGAGAACAGCCAGCCGCGGTGCCCCCTGGGAGCCCATCCACCCAGAGTCCCGCTCTGCTGCCCTCCCAGTGATGGGCCCCTGCCCGCCGGCTGCTGGCAAACTCCAGTCACATTTCAGAGGACCCCGAGTCGAGGGGAAGGGGAGACCTAAGAGCCTCCGCGGGGCGAGGGAGCACGGGACCCAGTGATGGGCTCCACGTCTCACTAGTGGGGACACCGGCAGAGAACCACGGAGCGACGTCTCCTCGGAGCAGACGCAGAGGGGGGGGGGGCAGCCCCCTGTGTGGGATCTGGGGACCCGCAGCAGACAGGGTGGACGACAGGGGATGGGCAGCCGGCTGCTGGGTAGTGGGAGGGGAACCCGGGCCTTCCTCTCTCGTTCCTGTCCCTTCTCGGGAGCTGATGTCCCAGGTGGGCCTGGGCCCCGTCTGTGTGCGGAACCCGTGGGCTGGGCACCGCTGTACCCCGTGCACAGGAGCAGGATGGCTCCGGGCCACCTCCTGTGGGAAGAGGGGCCGGGGAAGGAGTCCCCTGGACAGTGTCAGGAGAGTGCAGAGGCCCTGGGGACAGGGAAGGGAGCGGGATCACATGCAGGGACAGTGTGATGCTGGCCGGCAGCCAAGGGAACAGCCTGGGATGGACAGGGCAGCCTGGGCCGAGGCCTAAGGTGGCGCGTCACAGGAAGGCAGGCTCGGTCCCCAAGGACCAAGGCGAGCTGCGTGCAATGCTCTTTCTGTGAAACAGGTCTTGCCCAGTGGCCCAGCTGGCCTGGCACTTGTGCTGCTCCCGCCCCAGCCTCCCAGTCACTGGGACTTCAAGGGCGTCACCGATCCAGCGTGGAATCGGTGGCATTTATGAGCCCCTTGGGGGAATGCAGAGACCATCTCTGCCCCTGGGAGGGTCGGGCACAAGGGATGTCAGACCTGTCCCTTGGGGGACACTAATGGGGGTCTTGCCTGTGATAAAACGTCCATGCTGTGGGATGGACCACCCAACCTCTTGTCAGTGTGCAGGTCGGCGGGTTGACCTTCTCTGTCCCCGTGTCCCCTCACACCCTGCCTGCTGGTCAGCTGGCCTTATTCCCAGGTCTCTCTGGGCCTGTGGTTCAGGGTGGGACTGGCAGGCTCTAGGGCAAGGATGATGGCCGTGGCTGTGTTAAGTGTCCCCAAAGCATCCCTGTGGTTAAAGCTTAGGCCCAGGGTGGCACTGTGGAAGACCGTGGAATCTTTGGAAGTGGGGCCTAGCAGGCTGCCCTTGGGTCACTGGAACTTGATCTTGGAGGGGATTGTGGGCCCTATTCTCTCTCTTGGCCTTGCTGATTGACAGCGTCGGCGTCTCCACACACTGTCCCACGATGTGCTGGCGCCCACGGCCTCAGCAGAGCCCAAACCAGAACCCCCAGCCCCCCATCTTGAGCTTCGAGCCTCCCAACCTCAGTAAACAAACCAACCTTTTCTGTTTGTAAGTTAGCAGCCTCAGGCATTTTGTGGCAGTAATGCAAAGACGACTAACGCGAGGGGCCTGGGACCGGCTGCTCTTGCAGGGCAGACTCTGCTGGGATCCCATGGTGACCATCAAAGCCGAGAAAAAACCGTCTCTGGGCTGTGATGCAGAAAGCAAAGCAGAGTGATGTGACCGAGAGAACTGAGGTGACCAGGGTCTGTGCGAGGGGTCAGGCCCGCAGGGCCCTTGTCAAGGCAGGTGGGGTGACGCCCACCTCTCCCCACAGGAGTACCAGACAGGGCTGCTGCAAACGCAGCTGGTGACCAGCAAACATCGGCAGCTGAAGAGCCACATGCAGCGTTGCCCTGGGGGACACACAGTTCTTGATCAAGTTTTTCCAACCCAAGAAAGTGTGGCTTCTGGGAATGCAGAGGCCATCTGTGCCCCCAGGAGGGTCGGGCGCGGGGGATGTCAGACCTGGGATCTTGGCCCTGCCATGGGGTTAGTGCCCTCATAAGAGGACGTGGGGTTTGCTTTACTTTGTTTTTTCACCGTATGAGGACACAAGAAGACGGCCATCAGAAGACCCATTCCTGACTAGAGCTCCACCATGTGGCACCTGACCTTGCCCTCCCCAGGGTCTGGGATTGTGAGAGACTCCAGTTGTTGAGCCACCCATTCAATGGTGTCTTGCGATAGCAGCCTGAACTACTAAGAAGGAAAGAGGAGGGTTTACCATACACCAGGCACTTTTCTTCGTATTCTACAGACATCAACTCAAACTCAAAATCAACCCCATGAAATAAGTACTTATTAAATTTTCATTTGGCATGTGAACTAACAAGCACAGAGCGGTTGAGTCATTTGTCTGAGGTCACACAGAAAGTGGTAATTCTAGGTGAAACCCTCTAGAGGCAGTGGCTGAGTGATCTGAAAGAGGTGCTTGGAGAAGAGTTGAGAGCGGAGCTGTTCAGACTAGGAACCATGGGTGCATCTGAGGATAAGCATTGCAGTAAGAGGGAGTAGTTCGTGCAAAGGCCCTGGGGCACCTTGTGAGTTGAGGGGAAGAACGAGTGAATGAGCAGGTGAATGTTGATCTTGTCCAGCCTCAGTCTCTCTCTCTTGGTGAAGACCCATGCGCTCTCAGCCACCCACCCTGCCTCCCGTGTTTCCCGTACTTGTCTAACCTGACAGTCAGTAGTGGATGGTCCGTGACAGCTCAGCCATCTCTTATGGGACCTTTTAAATTGTCCTGTTTCCTTATTTGGAGAACCAAGAGCTCGGCAAGACCAGAGCCAAGATGGGTGAGAGGAGGGGCCTGCAGCCCTGCCGAGGGGTGGGGTGGTTTTCACAGAGGAGTCCTGATGTCCCCAAGGTGTTACGACCTCAGCAAGTTAAAAATAAGACTTTGGCTTTTTTCTGATCAACTTTGCCAACGAATGTTTTGGTGTGAGGTCGTGAAATGGCGGTGCTGCCCTCGCCACGTGTCTTGTGCCTGGGTCCTGGGTCTCGCCACACCTGCTGGATGGTCATGGCTGTTTCTAGTTCACTGCTGAGAAGGGGCCGAGGGGGGAGTGACTAGCAGGCCATGTGCCCCTCAACCCGTCAGGCCCAGAGGCCTGCTGTCCCAGAGCGTCCCAGACACCTCAGTGACCCCTGGACCTGCTCGCCCACTCACCTGCTGCCGCGTGGCCTCTGACCACATCTCCCGCTCACCCGCACCCTCGCTGCGGACGGCTCTTCCCCCGTCTGCTCTGTGTATTTGAGTTTTAAAAATCCTACAGCAAGTGAGATCACCGTGACATTTGTCTTTTGGGGTGTGGCTATGTCACTCACTGGAATGCGTCCAGGCCCATCGTGACTGTGGCAAATGACAAGAACTTATTACTTTTTGCCGGGCGCCATGACACATACCTGTCATCCCAGCACCTTGGGGAGCTGAGGCAGGACTAACGCAAGTTCAAAGCCAGCCTCAGCCACTTAGCAAGGCCCTAAGCAACTCAGCAAGACCCTGTCTCTAAATGAAATTTAAAAAGGGCTGGGGACGGGGCTCCGTGGGGAAGTGGCCCTGGGTTCAATTCCTGGTGCCCCACCATGAAAGCCAAACCAAGCCCTGGCCCTCCCCAGCCCCCTCCCACCCTACTTGGCCTTGCCCCCACCCCACTGCCCTGGATCTGCTTTGCACACGGCCCGATGGGTGCAGTGAGGTGCAGTCGGCCCTCGCCTCCTCTGCCTGACCCCCCCAGTTTTCCACCTTACCCAGGGAACACCACGTCATCAAGGTGGGCGCACCTCCTCCACGATCTGGTCATGGCTCCTGTGGCCTCATCCGCTCTCCCTCCTGTCCCACCTAGAACCCAAGTGCAAGAGGCAAGAATGTGCCTTCTTCCCCGACGCGTCCCCAGCGCCCCCATCACCCCGGCTTCACGAGGTGGATGCGCCGTGGTTATTTGTTGAATGGATGGAAACGGCTCTGGGGTGGCCGTGGTCATCACCCAGTCAGACCGAGCAGAGGGAGGCGCCAGGGGTCCTGGGTCACACCAGCCCGGCCCGGCAGAGTCGGGCTGCGGCCCAGGCAGGCT
Organism: Marmota flaviventris; assembly: GCF_047511675.1. Classification (NCBI taxonomy): domain Eukaryota; kingdom Metazoa; phylum Chordata; class Mammalia; order Rodentia; family Sciuridae; genus Marmota; species Marmota flaviventris. The sequence continues at coordinate 18,488,116 of NC_092517.1, forward strand.
CATTGGAACCCTGTCCCCTGTCCCCACGCTGTGTCCTCTCGAATTAAAACTCGGTGAGCCACGTTGGAGCCCAGTGAGCATTTGTGGGGTGAGTGACTCCGTGTGTGTGGCACTGGCCACTTGCCTAGTGACTACGCATCGGGTCCTGTTACAGGGTGAGCCTCCGTCGGAACCCTGCCCGTGTGTCCCAGAGCCAAACGGCCCAGGTCATGACAGAGTCAGACAGAGTCACACGTAGCACTGGTTTTGAATGTCATCCATGCAGAGGGAAGTGCCCCTGGTGAGCACCGTCCCGTCTTTGGGAACTTGGTGCCATCTGATGGAAGGTCACCTTACACCCTTGGGTGCAGAAGACACAGCAGGGATCGCAACTAACTGACCACAGGAAAGGCCACCTGGGCAGGGGGAGAAGGGACGTCGATGCCCCTGGGGCACGGAGTCCTGGTGGCCATCAGGCGCGCTAGCCTCTCTGCACAACCCTTAACCCCGGGGGTGGGGGGAGGGGGTGGCTGTGGGGAGCAAGTGTCCCTGTGAGGGTGGCATGTCCTGTTGGCTGGGGCACGGCGCTGCAAGGCAGGCCTCGTCTTCCAATGCCCTCCTGCCCCGCTGGGGCCCCAGAGTGGGGACACCTTTCTTTCCCTCCTTCCTCTGGCGGGACTGGGCTGGGGAGGGGACTCTAGGCTGGGAGGGGAGGCAGAGTGTCACTTCTCATGGCCTCTGTCGCTGGTTCTCCTGGGCCCAGGTGGCACAGGCTCCTGTCAGCCTCCGAGTCCTCTCCATTTCTCAGATAAGGGGCCAGGGGTTCAGAGAGGTGGGGTGACCTGCTCAAGGTCACCTAGCGCGTCCGTGGCCAGGGGAGGACTCGGCCCCACACATGGAGCTCAGAGCCGGGCTCTGACTCACTGCCCGGCCGGCCTCCGGCTCCTTCCAAAGCTAATTAATGTCCCGTGACTCTCAATCACCACCGCCTCAGGAGGTGGCTCCGGGCAGGGAATTTCTAGGGCACAAGATGTCCCCTTCGTCCCCTCCTCCTGCTTGAGTCTGTCAGCTCAGGAAACGCTGAGACGGGCCAGGTGTGCCATCTGGAGCCGGGCCCAGAAATTAATGAGTCCCCTTCCCTGCGACGCTGTGGTTCCGAGCCCCTCCCTAGGTGCTGTGGCTCCAGCGTCCCAAGCTCGTCCCTCTTGTAGTTGAGGGTTTTGGATGACAGACGGGAAGTGGGTCGGGACGTGCGAGGCCTGTGTCCCCGAACTTCTGTGGACATGGGGCTGCCCTGTCTTCCCACCCGTCCCTCTTCTCTGACACGAAAGGACTGTCAGCCTCAAGGATGTGCCACCAGCTGTCACCTCCGTATCAGAGGGGCTCCTGCTCAGGGTGCAGAAAAGTGTTGTCACCTCCCAGGAATGGAGGATGTGGCCCCAGGGAGATGGCCGGCCGCCAGTGCCTGGGTGGGAGGGCGGAGAGGGGGCCTCCCGCCTGCAGCCTGAGGGTCCCCACGTGGGAGTACTGGGGCTCCTGCACCCCTCCCAGGCCGAGCAGCCACGTCTGGGTGTCCTCTGGCAACTCAGGCCTCCCGCAGGCCCGGGACACGGGGGTTGACACGCAGGGGAAGGCCACGTAGCCACGCCAGAGCCTCTGGAGGGCGTCCCCACCACCGGGGAGAAGACCCGCTTTGGTTATTTCTGCCCCGTGGGGATTCAGACTTTGGTGAGATCAAACTCCACCTGGGACACCAGAGTGGCCGGGTGGCCGCAGGGTGCCAATGTGCTCTGTGCCATGCGGCAGGGTTGGCCCTGGGGGTGGTCAGTGGGATGGACCAGCGACAGGGGGACGCACACCGTAGGGGTCCCCTCCCAAGGCCCCGGGAGGAGTCAGATTCAGAGACAGAAAGCAGGACGGTGGGCGCCAGGGCTGGGAGGGGAAATGGGCAGAGTTTCAGTCCTGGCGATGGACACAGGTAGTGGCTGTGTGACAGTGAGTGCACTTAATGTCCCTGAGGTGGAGTCACGCTCTGGGTCTTCGACTGCAGTGAGGAGCCGTCCGTGGCAGCGCATTGCGGGGCGGGGGCGCCTCTTGCTCCAGGACGCGCTCGGCTCCTGGGTGAGGCGGCTGCCTGGCCTTGGGTCCCTCAGGAACCCGGTCACCCACGCGCTGAGCCTCGTCTCCTGGCTGGCTCAGCTGGCTCATTGCTGGGGAGCCTCGGGCCGTGGCAGAGCGGGCAGCTCCGTGCAGAGGACGCGTGGCCCCTTTGATGGAGGTGTTGCTGGGCCATGTGCCACGCGCAGTGCAGCTGCCAAGGGCCATTTTGGGGACAGAACCGCCGAGCTCTGGGCCTCTGCTCCTGGGCTGGTGGGGCCGGAGCCCACTGTTGGTAGGTCTTCACCCCCAGGCGGCCGGGACGGGCTGGTGGGGCCTTTGGTCAGGGCTGGGAGTCCACAGGACAGGTCCTCCCCGTGGCCTTGCCCAGCAGACTCTTCACATGCTTCCTGGGGACGCGTGAGGAATGGAGGTGGCATGTGTGGTGGCAGCAGAGCACTGTCCCAAGTCTCCATCCTAATGTCACCCCTCTCCTGCTCCTCCCTGGGGAGTCTTGGCCTGTTTGGGGACAGTGGCATCCTGTGGCAGAGTTGAAAAGGCCCGCACAGCTGGGCCCAGGGGCAGCTGGGGAGCAGAAGGGCTGCCGAGGACCCCACTGTCACCAGGCCCCGGGACAGCAGCCTCCAGGGCAGAAACAGCCCACCTGCTCTGCGCTTCCTGGGGTCTTGGCTGAGGCTGTTTGGGGCTGTCCCAGCTCAGGGTCCTTCCTGGACCTGGGTGGTCAGGAGCTGGGCGCGCTGGGCTCCTCTGGGCCCTTCTCCTGGCCGCCCGAGTCTCCAGCCCTCCCGCTGCGACGTCCTTCCCCTGCCCGCAGGACGGAGTAAGCAGCTCACGAAGCCGGTGTGAGAAACGAGCGGCCTCCGCAGCGGAGCGTCCCCAGAGCGGGAGCTATTAATAGAAGCGGGCTCTGGCAGGCAGCTGGGCCACGCGGGGCCACATGCCCGGAGCCAGCAGGCAGGCTGTGCCGGCCGCGACCAACAGCAGCGCAGCCCAACAGCCAGGATGGGCACCGGACGCGGCACCTAGGGATGGGGGGAGGCCCCTGGGGGGCCCCAGGCGGGTGCTGGGGGGCCTCTGAGGCCACTCACGAGGCAGGACAAGGACGGGCCCAAGTCCTGTTACCCGATCCCAAGAGTGAGGGGGTTTCCCGTGGGGACAGAGCAGGAGAGGTTAGGAGGGTGGGACACGGGCCAGGTGCAGAGGGAGTCAGGGTCTAGGGCAGGGGCCCTCCTCCCAGGCTCGAGTCTCGGTGGCAGTGTTGGTCACAAGCCCCACTACAGGGTCCTTTGTCCAGGGTGGTGGTGTCCAGGTTTGGGTCGGGGGCAGGTGGCTCTGGGTGCTGCAGCTGAGCAGCACAGTCCCTACAGGACGGTGGCCCAGGGGCCCTGGGGCCCGTTTCCCCACTCCAAGCCCTCAGGCATCTGAGCGCCTTGGGGACCTTGGGACCCTGGAAGGTTCTAGACTGGGCTCCAGACAGGAGCCTGGGCAGTTCAGAGAGCGCCCAGCAGAGCCCGGGGCCGAGCCCAGGCAGCTGCCCGGCTCATTTCCTGGATGGAGTGGCAGGTGGCCACCTTGGCCACTGTTCACATCTGTGAAGACTTGTTCCCAGACCTCAAGTGAGCGGGAGAGGGGACAAGCAGACACAGCAGATCCCCAGTTAGTGCCCGGGGACCTTATGGACCTGGTGCTGGTGACTAACGTGAGCCCCAGCGTCTCCAGGGCTGGCCAAGCATGGAGACAGCCACCTCCTGGGGGTTAAATGCACTCCCCCTCTGGTGGCCGCGATCCCAGCAGGTACCACCCCCATGCTGTCCAGCAGAGGTGGCCAGTCACTGAGCAAGCATGGACGCGGCTGCCCCATCGGCGGACAGCCGCTGTGCGTTTGGCGGGGCTGCTCATCGTTGGATCATTCAGTGTCCTAGTGAGCCCATTCTCCACATCCCCAGGGTCCCCCGGCAGGCGGGCAGCTGGCAGCCTGGCCATGAATATTAACGCAGCGTGCGGCTTGGTGTGGCCGCTCCGTGGTTCTTCCCCCCAGGGCGGGCATGCGGTCATCCAGTTTAGGGTCAGCAGGCTCCTGGGAACAGTTCTCCAGCAGGAGGTCCCGGGGCCTGTGGGGACACTGGCCATTTGGTTGCAGGACTTGCTCTCAGGCCGCCCACCTTGCCCTTGCCCTTCCCGGTGAACTTGGAAGTGGGCGCCTTGAGCACCGTGCACATCACGTCCTTGGAGAGAGCAGCCGGGGAGGGCCTGCTGCTGCAGGAGATGGACGCAGGCCGTCCTCCCTGTGGGGAGCAGACAGTGATGGCAAGTCCCCAAGACCCTGACCCAAAAGCACCGAAGAGCTGGGAGGGGCCCCATGCAGGAGGTGGCCCGTGGCCTGGTCTGCGGGGCTGGAGGGGCTGTGGCAGTTTGACCAGGGCTTCTGTGGTGGGAGTGCACGTAGGGTGAGGGAGGAGCAGTGGGTTCCGCAGGGAGCCCGGGTCAGGGCTCATCCTCCGCCCTCTGCAGCTCTGCGGGGTCTGCCACGGTCAGAGCTCAGCCTGGCTCCAGTCCAGCCTCCAGGCCTCCCCAGGTTAGCACAGGGTGGAGCAGCAGAGCCCAGGCAGAATGGGGTGCTGGTACTTCGTATCTCCTTGGATTTATTTTTAGGGTTCTTTTCTCTTTGGGTCAAGCGTAGTATTTTTGCATTTAAAATGTAAATATACAGCTGGGCATGGTGGTATAGGCCTGTCATCCCAATGGCTCCGGAGGCTGAGGCAGGAGGATCGCAAGTTAGAGGCCAGCCTCAGCAACTTAGTGAGGCCCTGAGCAACTCAGGGAGACCCTGTCTCTAAATAAAAAATAAAAAGGGCTGAGGATGGGGCTCTATGGTTGAGTATTCCCGAGTTCAATCCCCAGTACCTAAAAAGAAAAAAAAAGTGAATATATACAAAGAGGAATTTCCTTTTTGAAAGGGAGAATTTAAAGGGAAATAGTAGTTCATCATGATAAGGTTCAACATTGGGGAAGGTGACTGAGTGAATCAAGCTAGGGAAATTTGGAGCTGGTCAGGTCCAAGGCTTCCGGAGGCGCCCCAGTTCTGCCCTATTTCTGAAAAGTGGATCATTCTCCATAGTGTCTTAGATGGAAACATTCTGGAAAATGGTGTGAATGGATGGGTAAAATGGGGGACTTCTATACAATGGAATACTACTCAGCTCTAAACAAGGAATGAATGACTGATACATGCTCTGCCATAGATGAATCTCAAAAACAATGCAGAGTGGGGCTGGGGATGTGGCTCAAGCGGTAGCGCGCTCGCCTGGCATGCGTGTGGCCCGGGTTCTATCCTCAGCACCACATACAAACAAAGATGTTGTGTCCGCCGAAAACTAAAAAATAAATATTAAAATTCTGTGTCTCTCTCTCTGTAAAAAAACAAAAACAAAAACAATGCAGAGTGAAAGAAGCCAGCTTTAAAGTAACTTTCCGATGAGAGTTCTGAAGGGGTGAATTTACAGAGAGGCGGTGGGGATGGATAAGAGGATACTCTGTATGCTGTATGTCAACAGACATGAAGGATCTCCCCGCCCCCTGCACCCTCACTGTGGGCACTGAATCCAGAGGTGCTTTGCCACCGAGTTACACCCCAGCCCTTTAAAACCTTTATTATGAGACAGGGCCTTGCTCAGTTCTTGAGGCTGGCCTCAAACTTGTGATCCTCCTACTTCAGCCTCCTAAGTCACTGAGATCACAGGCCTGCACCACTGTGCCTGGTGGCATGAAGAATCTTATTGGGAGAAGAAAATATTTTAAAACTGATTATGGTGGCGGTTGCCCTGCTCACTGAAGTCACTCACAACCCCTAGATTGGGCCTGGGGACATAATTCAGTGGAAGAGCCCTTGCCTAGCGTGTGTGAGGCCCTGGGTTCCATTCCCAATCCCACAAAAAATTAATCAATTAAGAAATACTGAGTCATGTTAATTCTGTTTAGTTGAGAAAACACACACACACAAGAATAAAATCAAAGTAGTCCGCAGTCATCTGTCTAGGGAACAATTTCCTTCTGGGCTTTCTCTCCATGTACACATACCTGGGCTTGCAGCTGTTCCTCGGGCCTGATTAATATTGTGTGTAGTATGTTTTTTTTTTTTTTGGTCGGGGGGGGGCACTCAGGGCCCTCCACCCCTGAGCCCCACCCCCAGCCCTATTCTGTATTTTATTTAGAGACAAGGGCTCCCTGAGTTGCTGAGGGCCTCACTGTTGCTGAGGCTGGCTTTGAACCTGCGATCCTCCTGCCTCAGCCTCCCCAGCCCTGGGATGACAGGCGTGCGCCACCACATTCCACAGTATTGTGCTTTGTCCCCTATGGTCATTGTCTCTTTAGCTGGATCAGTGTGACCCAAAGTCATCACAAGAAGACCTCCCTGAGCCGGGGACGGGCAGGGATGGATGGAGTAGAGCGCGTGCTGAGCATGCTGTGAGTGTGAGCTTTGATGCTCTGGTGGGGAGAGGATGTGTCTGGCGTCCTGTCCGCCTGTCCAACTGGGCTCCCTGTCCGGGGCTCTGCAGCCTGTGCCCTGGGAGCTTGCCCGTCCCCACTGGCCCCCGCCATCCCACTGCCTGGCGAGTTGGGGAGGATCCTGGGGAGGTGGGTGCGCAGACCCGGGGCGAGGGCAGCCTGGCGCAGCCCCTCCCCACTGGCCGCGGTCTCCGCGCAGTGCTCCTGGGTTCTAGTGATGGTGACGGCACCTGCCCTGTCCTGCAGGACGAGGGCCCAACAGGTCCTGGTCTTCACCGTCTCCGTCCGCCTCCCCGACCCTGTTGGCTCCTGTAGTGACCCTCACTCGGCTTACTCTGCTGACCCGGGAGGCCCTCGTGTGCGTCCTGAATGTGTCATGCCCTGTTTCTCACGGAGGTCACGCGTGGGACCCATTCGGAGACGTCATCCCACAGCAGCTGCAGGGTCTCCCCGGGGAGCGTGGGGTCTGATCGTCACTGGGTCCTGCTCTGAGTGGTCACTCGCTGCCCGTGCGTGTGCTCACGTCCACGATGGTGATGATGACCTTCTTTTTAGCTTATTCTTTAGTCGTGGGTGGACACAAGGCCTTTATTTTACTTCTCTTTAGTGGTGCTGAGGATGGAACTCAGTGACCTGCTCATGCCAGGCAAGCGCCCACCTCTGAGCCGCAGCCCCAGTGCAGCCCCAGCCAGCGATCAGCCCCTTCTCAAACATGCGCGAGGCCTGGGCTCACCGGGCGGGAAGCTTTCCTTCCTCTGTCACCATCCCGCCTGTCCCCCACGGTCAGTCGGGTGGCGCCCTGTGCTACGCTGGGGCTGCCCCCCCAGCCCACCCTGTGGTCAGCCAGCAACATGTCTTCCAAGATGTCAGCCGCGGCTTCGCCTCTGGGCGGCCCAGGGAACCTGCCCCATGGGCCAGGCTGCCCCTCACCTGACCAGGAGAGCCCTCAGTGGTCACCTCGCAGACCACGGCGCCTCCTGGCTGCTGAATGCTGGCTGTCCCCGCCACCCCACTGGATGGCTTTCTAGAGGTGCCACTGCCCAGCTCCCCCAGGTCCTGTGTCCCACATGCAATGCCACCTAGGAACGTGGATTTCCCCCTCGTCCCCCGAGAAGGAGGGGTCAGGCCGGGCTGGGCCTGGGTAGAGGGAGGCCCGTGGGCATTCTGAGCCATGCCGCAGTCAGCTTCGCTGCTGGGATGAGAATGATTTTAGAGAAGGGCAAGTTTATCTGGGGCTCACGGTCCCCAAGGTCCCCAAGGTCTCAGTCCACAGAGGCCAACTCCACTGCTCTGGCCACAGGCTGGGCACAACATCATGGCGGAGAGCATGGAGGACAAAGCTTGGCTCATTAGGGTCTCTATATGTACCCCAAGGGCATGCCACCATGACCACCTCCCCCAGCCACCCTGCCTGGCCGCAGTCACCACCAGGTGACCCAGGTCCACTCAGGTGGCTCAGTGCTGACAGGCTGAAGGCCTTAACTAGTGCTCCTCTATGGACCTTCTTACCTCCTGTCACCTGTGGGCTTCTGGGGGACACCTGGTCCCTGCTCTTGGTGACTAGACAGGTGATGCTCATGCCGCGGTGGCCTGGGCATTGGGTACCGTCCCTCCTGCCACTGGTGCGTCCTTCCCATCTGAGTGTTTCCGCCGCACACCTGGGGGCCTGGTCACACAGAGCCGGGTCACAGGACCAAGGGGATCATCCGTGTGCGGGTGGTTGGGTTTGCTGAGGTTCAAAAGGATCTCGTGAGGCTCAGAACTCGGCTCCCAGGAACGGGCATGAGGTCTGAAGGAGCCACGGATAAAATCTGGCCTTCAGGTTCATGTCCATCAAGGACGAGGGTGGCCAAGTGGCCCTGTGATTCATGGGGACCCAGAGGAACCCGCGACAGCCAAGGAACCCCCCGAGGGAACATGAAGCCAATGATCTCACGCTCCCAACGTCAGAAGTCCCTGCGAAGCAACTCTGGTCCTGCTATGAGGAAGGACATACTCCGTGGAGTGGATCTGAGAGTCCAGGAGGAAAGCCTCGCATCTGTGGCCAGCTGTTTGTGCAGGGAGCCAAGACTGTGCGGGATGGGCTCCTCCACAAATGGTGCTGGGCAGTTGGCTGCCTCCTGGCCAAGATGAATCTGGATCTTGCTTTAGGCCATGCTCTTAACAGGGGGCCACAGGTGTCAGTGTGAGCGTAAGAGCAGAAGGACCAAACGCTTATGAGAATCAGAGGAGTGGACTCCAGGCCTTGGGCTTGGCAAAGGAGTCTCAGGTCTGACGCCAAAAGCACGAGCCAGGAGAGGAGACCACGGGAGAGGGGACACCACCAGGTCGAGACTCGGCACGAAGGTGAGCTGGGTGGGCACTTGTCCTGCAGTCAGCCCCAGGCTCCTGCACCCTGAGGCAGGAGTCTCACTCCAGGGCAAGGCCGGGCCAGGCAGCAAAGCCAACTTCAAAACCAACAATGGCAACAGAAATCATCCTCTGCCCCAAAGAGAGAAAGTGAGAAGAAAACCCTCAGAAAGGAAGCACATATCGGTGAACCTCGTATCTGATGAGGGACGCATAGCTAGAATATGTACACACACAGCGCAGTAACAAACAGCCCAGAAGACACCCCACAAAAGTCCAACTGCAATGGACTTAAGACTCCGGTAGACAGTTCTCCAAAGAAGACACAAGTGGCCAGTGAGCACCTGAGACGGTGCTTGACGTCCTCAGTCACGAGGGACATACAGATCAAACCACAGTAGACACCACCTCCCACCCCTCCACCAGGATGGCTTCCATTAGAAGACAGATGGTCCGTGACGATGCAGAGAAACTGGGACCCTCATGCACTGCCACTGTGAATGTGGGGATGCAGCTGCTTGGGGAACAGCCAGATGTGAAGGCCCCACACCTGAATCCCAGCGGCTTGGGAGGCTGAGGCAGGAGGACCCCAAGTTAGAGGCCAGCCTCAGCAACTTAGTGAGGCCCTAAACAATTCAGCGAGACCCTGTCTCTAACTAAAAAAGGGCTGGGGATGTGGCTAAGCACCCCTGGGTTCAATCCCTGGTAAAAAAAAAAAAAAATTTTTTTAAAGTGTTACCCTACCACTCAGCAATTTCAATCCTAGGTGTACCCGAGAAAGACGAAAATACACCTCGACACAAAAACAGGTACGTGGTTCATGATAATGGCATTATGCACAATAGCTGGGTCGTTGTCTGGTGGATGGAAAATAAACTGTGATACGTCCAGATAACAGAATATTGCAAACATAAAAAGGGATCCACTGCTGATCCACAGCACGGCCAGTCTACACACAGGCTGATGCCACTCATAGAGTCCTGCTACACCGCGCTTCCAGAGAGCAGAGAACTGCACAGACAGAAAGGAGGCTAGCAGTGCCAGGGACCCAGTGGGACAGTTTCTTTTTCAGTGTCGAAGCTTTTCTAAAATTGCTTTGGTGATGGTTGCCCAGTCTGTGGGGAAAGCGAATACCGCTGGCTTGCACACCTTCAAATGAGTGAGTGAACTGTCGCTCAGACGTTTTAAAAAGGGCAGTGACGGGCTGCTCATCTCTAGAGGTATCCAAGAAGCAGCTCAGGGCGGACCCAGGGATGCTACAGAGATCTTAGATCTTTTGGGATTTTAAAAGCATCTTTAATTTTTTGGTTCTGGGGATTGGTCTCAGAGGCATTCGACCCCTGAACCCCCTCCCCAGCCCTATTTTGTGTTTTATTTAGAGACAGGGTCTCGCTGAGGGGCTTAGGGCCTCGCTGTTGCTGAGGCTGGCCTCCAACTTGTGATCCTCCTGCCTCAGCCTCCTGAGCTGCTGGGATGACAGGCGTGGGCCACCGTGCTTGACTTGGAACCACACGAGGGTGCTCAGGCTTGGAAAGACTTCAGGCCCTGTGCCCGCCATCCCGCACCCTGGGCCCCTCCTGTCACCAGCACCGTCTACACTGTGCCTGCTGGGCGGCCTGTGGGGTCTGCCAGAAACAACGGGCCCTGAGAGCTGGGCACCACCGTCACTCTGGAGCCCTGTGGTCAGTAGGTCCATGATGACAGCTGAGCCATGCAGGGCCTCGGGTCAGGAGCAGACTTCTGGTGGCGGGACTGAGGGTGGTGTCTGGACACTTCTTGTACCCCAGATCTGAGCTTGGGGGGCAGGGCTCCTCTGAGCCTCTGTTCCTGTCGGCGCTGGTCTGCTCCCAGGACCCTCCCAGAACCCTCAGGCCCTGGCCTTACCCCCTGGCCTTTCCACCCGAGGCACTACTTGGCCCCTGCAGCTGCCCTAGGTCTTTCCTGAGCCCCACGATTCTCTGCCTTCATTAAAATTCACCAGTTGCCCGTAGAGTGCTGTCATCAGTGATCTTATCACTCTTCTTATTAAAGCCGCACTTTATCAGAACCTCCGTGGTGCCGGGCTCTGTCCCAGAAGTGTGACTTCTGTGTGTCATTTCATCTACACAATGATCTTGATGAAGAGGTACAATTATCTCCACTTGATGTGTGTGCAGATGGAGGCTCAGAGAGGTTAAGGAGCTGCCCCTGAGGTCACACAGCACAAATGAGGCAGAGGCAGTGTTCAGATTGCCCGCTGTGAAGCCGGTGCTCACGGCCATGTGCAAGGCCACCAGAGCTTGAGCACACAGACCTTGTGGAGCCCCAGGAACTCAGATATAAGAGAGTCTTGTTGGTGTCAAAGCAAAAGGGCTGTGGGCACATGAAAGAAGAATGGAGGGACGGTGGCTTTGAGGACAGGCAGGTGCTTCCTGGAGGTACTGGGGATTGAACCCAGGGCCCTGGACCCCTGAGCCACATCCCAGCCCTGTTTGTGTTTTATTTAGGGTCTCACTGAGTTGCTCAGGGCCTCTTTTGCTGAGGCTGGCGTTGAACTCACGATCCTCCTGCCTCGGTCTCCCAAACTGCTGGGATGGCTGGCGTGTGCCACCGCATCCAGTTCCTTGTTGTCTTTTTCTTCCCAGTGTCCAGCCTCAGGTCCGACCCAGGGGCAGGGGGAACAGACTGATAATGTTTGTTGAGTGACTTCCACCTGAGGAGTGCAGTGGGCTCAGGGGTCTGCTTGGGCTGTGTCTGTAGGTTCCGTTCCCCACCAGACCTTGCAGAATCCTTAGCCAGGTGCCTGCCTCTCAGCCCCCAGCAGCTGTGCCTTCCACACGGATGACATTTGTTTATAGGGCTTTGGGGCCTGCCTGTGTCCTCCCATCGCCCAGGAATGTCCCCATGGACAAGGAGAGTACAAATCGTGCTTCCTGGGCCGCCTGGACTGCCCTCCACTGCTCAGCTCTGCCACTGAGACCTGCTCTGTGACCCGGGCCTGGGTGGGTGACAGGTCTGCCTGGGGGTCCCAGGGGCTTGGCTTTACCTGTGTGAAATGGAATAACCTAGAGCGGCCACGGGCCTGCTGGGCTTCATCCACCCAGACACTCACGAGTCTCCTTGGGGCGCCAGGGGGGTGGGTGCCCTGGCAGCTGGGGTGTGGAGATTGGGGTTCCCTGCCCTGGGCAGTCCAGAGAGGCGCAAACCCCTGCCAACCTTGTGACGCAGTGCCCACTGGGGCGCGTGAGGCAGAGTGGAAGACGTCCAGGGTGTGGGCACTGACCCTCAGACGGCCCACTGGGTGCTTTCTGCAGGAGATGTTCTTGGAACCACTGTTTTATGGGGCGCCACAGACTGGAGAGGTGAAGCCCCTAAACTAGCATTGGAAAGAGCTGGGATTCAAAATGGGGTGCGTCAGACTCCATGCTGATAGGCACACACGGGGCTTTTGTGTCTTGCAAATGAGCTGACAGCTGGGAATCCAGGCTCAGAGGGGTGATGTGACCCCCTCAAGGTCACACAGCAAATGTGTTGAGTTTGCTGGGCAGCACCTCCTGAGCTGCATGAATATGAAGTAAAGCGTGGGTAATGGCCTCGCTCTGCTCCATGAAGGCCACGGGAGGAGGGTGGGGAGACGGCCCCAGGGAGAGAGTGGGGGAAGCAGCAGCTCATGTCACGCTGCAACCAAGCTCTGTGACAGTGGGGAGAGAAGATGGGTAGCCAACATGGCCAGTCCAGGGCTGGCCACCTCCTCAGATCTGAGGCTGTCCAGAGCAGGGGGCTGCTGTGGGCTAACAGCCTGAGACCACCAAGGTCCAGGCCGTGGGGTCCCTGAGAAGCAGGGGAAGGCCTCGGGGTGGGGTCCAGGCTGCCGAGGCTGATGCCCACCTGGAAATGCCCAGAAGGAAGCCTCTGGGAGCAAGACCAGCTCAGCCGCCTGAAGGTGTGGGCGCATCCCAAAGCCTTGGGGAGAGTCAGCCCACACCCCGCGGCTTTGGGGGCCCAGGCGAAGGATGCACCGGGAACTGCTGGCCAGGCACCATACCCAAGCTAAAGGACCCCAGTGGACAAGCAGAGGGACAGAGAGACAGGCTGCGCTAATGGACACCATTTGACCTACCTCTCCTCGGGAGCCGGGGCCTGGAAGTGGTCGTGGACAGGAAGTGGGCGTGGACCAGGAAGTGGGCGTGGACAGGAAGTGGGTGTAAACCTGGAAGTGGTTGTGGGCCAGGAGGTGGGCGTGGACAGGGAGTGGGTGTGGACCAGGAAGTGGGCGTGGACCAGGAAGTGGGCGTGGACAGGAAGTGGGTGTAAACCTGGAAGTGGGCGTGAGCCAGGAGGTGGGCGTGGTCATGAGGTGGGTGTGGACCTGGAAGTGGGCTTGGACAGGAGGTGGGTGCGGACATGAAATGGGCGTGGACAGGAAGTGTGTGTGGGCTTGGAAGTGGGGGCGGACCAGAAAGTGGGTTTGGACCAGGAGGTGGGCGTGAGCCTGGGAGTGGGCGGGACCAGAAGTGGGCGGGGCCGGGAAGCGGCCACGGATCTCCTCGTGGTCTCCACACCCCTCCTGCCTGTGCTGTGGGAGGTCCACGTGTAAGGACACAGGTTCTGGCCCTGAACACAAGCTCTGCCTCTTCTGGGTTCCTCCGAGAGACGACTGCCACCCATCTGCTGGCGGATGTCGCAGGGGACGGAGGCGTGTAGTTGGTTCTGAATTTTTGGCTGCAACCCCGGTCAGCTGTCATGCACCATGTCTTTAGGTCCTTTAGGTCATTGGTCTGGGTATAACCTTTGCGCGCTCCACTTGACTTTGACCCAGCCTTTGGTGGGATCTGGCCCCGCAGTGGGCTTGGGGTGGCTGCCCTGTTTGACCTGAGATGTGGCCTCCCCGTCCTGGGGCGGCCCCAGGGCAGTGCGGTGAGGGCTGGAAGGGTGGCTGTTGCCGGCCCATCCTCCCAGAGGCGGACAGGAAGCCAGGGAAAGGCTGAGTGGGCTTGTGCCGGCATCCTGGGGAGAAGCAGACAGGTGGAACAAGGAGAGAACGGGTTGGGTGGGGCTCATCTCGAGTCAGGATTGGCTGACCATGGAGAAAACAGGCCCCGGCTGCATTTTTGAGACTCCTTTGTTTCCTCATTGTTTAGCCATCCCTGGAGGGAGTTAGGCATGAGCTGATTTTGTAAATGAACATGTAAATGAATCCATTCAGGAAACCACGGAGTGGGCTGGGGATACAGCCCCCGTTGCTTGCCCAGCAGGCACAAGGCCCTGGGTTCAAAGCCCAGCACCACCAAAAATAAGAGAGAGGAATCACAGAGCCCGTGGTGGTGGCGCACACTATAAACCCAGCAGCTTGGGAGGCTGAGGCTGGGGGATCTCAAATTGGAGGCCAGCCTCAGCAATTTAGTGAGACCCTGTCTCAAAATAAAAAATAGAAAGGACTGGGGATGTGGCTCAGTGGTTAATGCCCCTCCCTGGTACCAAAACAAAAAAAAGAAAAAGAAAGAAAGAAAGAAATCCTGGGATGGCGAGGCGGAGATGCCCTGAGTGGGCTCCGGAGCCCAGGCTGTTTAGGGATGATAGAGTTCAGCAGGCAGATGAGGAGGGGGTGCAGCGAACAGCGTGTGCAGAGGCATGGGAGGGGACAGTGCATTTAGGGGCTGAGAGGAGTCTGGGGTCTGGGAGTGTCGAAGACGCTGGTCGCTGGGTCCTGAAGGGCCTGCGTGCCCCTTGGAGCTGCTGTTGCTCCCTGGAGCAGTGCGAGGTGCCAAAGGGGCATCCAGGGAGGCTGACAGGAGAGGCTTTGTCCCTGTATGTTCTCCAGCCTGACTGTCCATCACGCCTGGGGTGGCTGTCCCCCAGCTCAAGGGCACCTTCTGGGTCTCTTTGGCTCCATCTGCCTGGCCACTGCCCAAGCCCTGACCCTCTTTACAGCTGCTGCGGACTTTTACCAAATGTGAGTTGTCTGGCAGCAGATTGTTCAGCAAGTCCTAGGAGGACGTCGTAATGCCAGCCTGCAGTGACGGACCCCCGCAGGCCGTGTTTATTGAGCCACTGCTATGGTCTCAAGCTGGGGCAGGGGGGAGAGCGCTCTACTCGCTCCAGAAATTAAAAAAAAAAAAGAAGTAAGTAGAAGGTGAGAGAGGAGCACAGCCAGTGAGTGGGGTGTATGGCCGGCGAGAGGGGAGCACGTCCGGTGGCCGGTCACTGTGGTTGGGTGTCAGGGGCGTGGA
Organism: Marmota flaviventris; assembly: GCF_047511675.1. NCBI lineage: Eukaryota > Metazoa > Chordata > Mammalia > Rodentia > Sciuridae > Marmota > Marmota flaviventris. The sequence goes on from NC_092517.1 coordinate 18,503,277, forward strand.
TTAGCTATGACAGCCAGAGAGCAAGTGGCAGGAGGAGGTCCCATGGAGATCTGAAGGGGGAGCGGGCAGCAGGAGCCCTTGGTGCAGGGCCTGGGGTGCGCAGCCTGGGGAGCCAGGAGGCCGTGCCACCCGCAGGGACACAGCAGTTGCCAAGGCGCCCTGACTGGGGTGCAGGTCTGGAAGCTCTGCGGAGCGCACAGGGACTCCACGGGCAGCTGGCAGTGGGCGGTGACGTCAGAGCCGCCGAGGGGGCTGATCTAGGCCGAGGTAATGGCAGCTGGCAGGTGGGGGCAGCCACTGGAGGCTGTCCTGGTGACCAGCACAGATGACGGGTGGTAGGGAAGGCCCTGTCCAGGGCGGTGGCCTTGGAGGCAGAGACCTAGGGACATGGGTGATGGGCATTGGAGGTGGAGACGCGAGACCTGCTGACTGGCTTGGCTGTGCCCGGGAGGGGAAGCCACGAGGATTCAGAGGTGGACAGGGAGGGCATCCAGGGCTTGGTTGGGGTGTGGCCAGCGGGAGATGCCAGGCATGGCAGGTCTGTGGCACTCGGGACCCCGGGTCTGCCAGGGAGACACGGCGGTAACAGACCACAGGGTGGTGGTACCCCAAGGACAGCTCTGGGGATGAAGGTGGTGATGGGGGAAGCCCTCAGGCCTGTGGTGTGCAGAGGAGGGGACACCGAGAGCCTACGTAGAAGGGGACAGAGGTCAGAATGGGGTGGGGACTGACGCAGGTGGAAGGAGTGACAGCTGTGCTTGGGTCTCCCCAGGGGACTGGCTGCAGGCCCTCCCTGGAGCCCGATGGCGGGGAGGCTGGTCTCTCTGTGCAGTGGGGTGGGGCGTCCACAGGTCTCCTGCCGTGGCCCGAGTGCTGCCAGTCGATTCTGACGACTTCCTGGCTGGACCGTGGACGCTGGGCCTGGTCCTGCTGTGTTGCTGGATCACGACGGGAAGAGCTCGCAGAACAGAGGCTGCGGTTCCCCCAAATATTTTCAATCCACTGTGGGTTGAAGCTGCTGAGGCAGGACCAGTGGCCATGGGGTGGGTCCCACTGTCCTCCCGTGAAGGGCAGAAGGGTCAGGGGTGCCCGCCCCAGCCCTCTGCAGGTGGCTCGCTCCAGGGTGACCCGGGTGGCTGTGCTGGCTGGAGTGTGGCCAGGGACTCTGGCTCCCAGTCCTGCTGCCCACAGGGGCCTGTTGGACACGGGAGGGCCTCGCTCAGTGCCTGGTCCCATCACAGTGGGGACAGCCCCAGATCCATGCCCAGCACGTGGGAGAGGGTGGACTCCATGCAGACACATGTGCAGAGGAAGTGAACGGAGACCGAAAGGGACAGGGACAGACAGAGGAAGACGCACAAAACAAAAAGCCAGGAGAACCTTCTCTGTGGGCCGGAGCTCGTCCTGCCACCTGCGCAGGTCTTCAGGGCGGAGCAGCGGGGCTCTGGGAACTGCTTTAGCAAAAAAAAATTATGTGAATAAACACCCATCGGCGTGTCCTCGCGTCCTGGGTGTCAGGGTGAAACGCGGGCCTGCTGTCTTGGAGGCCAAGGTGGCTGCGGTCGGCAGTGGGCTGGGGCCCGACCGCATAAGACTGAAAGGTCAGGTTCTGGCTCTGAAAATGCCACACTGGGGACAAGGGAAGAAAACGATTCCACCTTGGGGAAGAACCCAGCGAGCCCAAGGACAGGACGGTCCTTCCTTCCACCTTCTTCAGGCTATAATGTGACTCGATAGCTCTGCAGACGCAAAGCCCAGCTAGGAGAGTCAAGACCAAGGAAAAGACTGAGGGTCACAGTGGCAGTGCTAAGGACTGATAAATAGGTCAGCCACGTGGGGAACTGAACCTAGGTGTTCCTGAGACGGGGACAGGGCGGTGAAGGGCTAAATGGGAAAGGAATGGGACACAGTGGGTGGGGCGGTGGGCGGGGCTTAACCCTGGACGCTGTCAGACTGATGGCCACAAAAGTCCGGAGGGGGAGGGGGAAGGGGAGGAGTGGGGTGGAGTATGAAGGGGCAGCAGCACGGCATGAGCACCTACTGCATACACTCCTCTCCTGGCTTGGGGATTCCCTTCCCCACCTCTCCCCAGTACTGGTTTGTTAACGTTACGCCTTCTTTGTCCTCGTTGTGCCTTAGACCAGTGTTCAGCCCACAGGAGGCCCCCATCGTGGGGAGCCGAGAGGGTGGGTGAATGGAGGGAGAGGTGGAGGGCGAGGTCCTGTTGGTTACTATAGTGAAATGCCTGGGGCCAGCTACTGTACAGAGAAGAGAGGTTTGGCCCACAGTTTTGAAGGCTGGAAGTCTGCACTTCCAGTCCCGATTCCTGGGAGGGTTCCGTGAGAAAGGGCAGCGGGGGCCAGAAGGGCACTTCGGAGCAAGTGACGTCAGCAGGGAGGAGCCCGGGGAATGGGTCACAGGGTGGGTGAGATTTTACGAGATTTGCGCCACCCTTCTGAGGACATCACCCCCAAAGAACTAAGGCCTCTGTGAAGCCCCACCTACTAAAGGTCCCTCGACCTGTGAACATTGCCACACTAGGGACAAAGCTTCAAGACTCATCTCATACACAGACCTTTGTGGGGGGACAAATCACATCCAAACCACGGCAGAGGGACAGCGGGGTGGGCAGACGGGTGGGTGGGCAGGAGGGAGGCGGTGCTGGGGAAGCGTCTCATTTGCGGATATCCGCATGGCGGCCACTGCATAGCCCTGGGACCTGGCACTGGTGAGCATTTGAATGTCGTCTTGGGATTCTGTGACATCTGGGTGACTGAACTAGTGTGTCGTGTCCCCAGGTCCTACTGCGTTGGGCCATCCAGGTTTGAGTTGACAGCGTGGGCTCCCTTCTGTGGTCGCACTGTCCGGGACGGGATGGAGGCGCGCTGGGTGGCCCCAGGAGGCAGGAGGCACAAAAACATTCTACATGAAGCTGTGACAAGGGGAGGCGGAGGTTGAAGGGCCCAGGACAGCAGAGGAGCTGGCCCCGCGGGGCCTGACAGCCGAGGGTTTTATACCCAGGTGTCCTGTACAGTCCCCAGGAGGCTCCAGCAACCTGAGCGCCCTGGGCCTGTCGTGGGGAACTGGAGACTGAGGCTCAGCATCGGCCACCTCTCGCTGGCCATGGGCAGTTGGGGTGACCTGTGAGGCCTCCATCTCCCTTTGTAAACCGAGGGGGAGGTGGCACCTTTGGGGGGCTGTGGAAGGTGGCGGAGGTGGGCCACGTCAGGACAGGACTTTGCACACTCGGCAGCCCGGGGGACTTTGTGGCTCGGGATTCCGGCGGCGCCCGTGGGCACACCTGCTCATTTCCATCCTGATTTCTGTGGGACTCGGGCTCTGCCGCACCCTGTGACGGTTCCAGCGCCCGAGCTGCTTACTGAGGGTTTTCTTTGATGACAGTCACGCGCAGCGGCAACGGGAGGTGCCAGCAGCCGCTCCCACTCCCTGTGGCTCACCAGCTTGATCCAGGCCTGTAACCTCCCCGGGCAGCGGGAGCCTGTCACCAGGATGGAGGATGGAGGTGCAGAAGGCGACTCTCCGTAACTGGGGAGCGCCACACTGCCTTCCTGGAGACGCCTGGGGACCCGCGCCTCACCCACAGGGCAGCAGTCCCAGTTCCAGGATCCCAGCAAGGCGGGTGCGTCCTGGCCACCAGAGCAAGGGACAGCGAGGTCAGCTGGCACGCCGTGTCCCTGAGGGCCACCTCAGCCATAATCACGAGGGCTACTTTGACAGCTTTGTTACATCAAAAGCTACCTGTTAGGCCAATGGGGAGAGAAGGTGGGGAGACTGAGTACAGAGCACCTTAGATCAGGGCAGGAGCAGGCGCTGTCTCCAGGTCATGCCCCAGCGAGCTAGAGTCGGTGCCAAGAACCTGGCATTAATGAGCAGATGAGCCGCCATGACCCCACCCAGCCACTCACCCCACCGTCACCCATCCACCCGGCTGTCAGTCATCCGCCCACCCAGCCACCCACCCGAGAGTTCCCCTGAGGAGCTGCCGTGCCTGCTGTGCCTCATCGACGTCACACACAGACACACGCACGCACACTCACACACACGCACACCGATCTTTGAGGCTGTGAATGACCACAGCTCCCGCAGCTCCTGGTGGTGAGTGTGGCCCTCAGCCCAGAACCAGACACAGAGGCACCTGGCTCTGGCCCTGTCCCTGTCCCTGCTGGGCATGCTCTGACCTGGGCACTGAGTGCACCTCCACATCCTCACCTGGGAAAGGCCCACCCTGGGCTGTTCTGAAGGCCTCTCTTAAGGGGGCTGCGTGTGGCAGTGGGCCGCAGAGTCATGGTGTTGGATGTCCAAACTTGGGGAGGCACCGCGGGGGGGCATCTGCAGGCTCCAGAGCTGACGTACACGACGTGCTGGGGAACTTCCTTCCTTCCCGTTTTTTATGTATGCATAGTTTTTTTTTTTTTTTTTTTTTTTTTAGTTTTCGTACCAGAGATTGAACCCAGGGGCCCTCAATCCCTGAGTTACGTCCCCAGCCCTATTTAGTATTTTATTTAGAGACAGGGCCTTGCCATTGCTGAGGCTGGCCTCCAACTTGGGATCCTCCTGCCTCAGCCTCCTGAACGCTAGGATGACAGGCGTGGTCCACCGCGCCAGGCTCTGTGCATAGTTTGTGCCAGTATTGAAATGCCTTGCTTAGCTGCTTATAAGTGATGAGGAGGGTGTGGGGTGCAGGATGCGGGGTGTGGGGCGTGGGGTGCGTGTGGCCCACGGTTTCCGAGGGGCGCCTCACACAGTAGTGCAGTCACTTTCGGGGAGGGGAGCGACGGTGAGGCTTTGACCCTGACCGGCAGGGACACCTCGAGTGCGCCCATCAGCCCTGCTGACTCAGCCGCCAGCGGCAGCTGCAGGCTGGGGCTGGACAGAGCTGTCATTCTGGGCCAGCAGGTGCCTCATGGCTCCGGGGGCTGTTGCAGGCTCTAGTGAAGGACCTGTGTGGCCCCAGAGCAGAGTGTGGCCACGGGGACGGCCGAGACAGCATGGAAGAGGGCGCAGTGGGCAGGGGGGAACTGGGGGACAGGCCGCGAGCCAGTGGGGACAGGGCAGCCCCAGGTGGTGGCTGTGCTTTTCCAGGCTGTTGGGAGGATCGTGTGTGACGTCCACACTGTCCCATGGTGGGGGACAGTGGCTTGGCAGAGTCTGACCCAAGCTGCTCCAGGTGTCCGCTGTGCGGGAGTTGGGGTGGCCGTGGACACACGCTTGCCAGCCCCAGGCCACCAGGCTGCCCACTAGCACCCTGTCCTCGTCGTCCTCCCTCAGGAAGGCTGGCTGCGCCCCAGGCTGCGCCCTGCAGCTGTCTGCGACACCAGGCTGAGGTCACTCTCGGCCCCGTCTGTTTTTGTCACCTGCCCCACAGCTCCCCATCCCTGGTGCCACGGGCTTGCAGTGCTTGGCTGGTGCACGGTGACGGGGACTTTGTGCAGGTGTGTGTTTCTGTCCATGCAACAGGACTTCGCAGAAAATCGGGTAAAAAGAGGCTCAGAAGTGACCCCTCCGCCTTCCCAAGGCACAGCAGGGCCACTCAGGGGCGCTGCTGGGACACTTCCTCCATCCGCGGTCCCCTCCTTCCTTCCTTCCTGTAGTGGAGAATCTGGGCTCCACTTTTCTCTGGCAGAAGAGCCCCCCAGGGCCTGTGCCCAGCAGTGCCCGGATGGGGGCACCTGCTCCCCGCGAGCGCCAAGCCTCGGATTGGAGGCTTCACCCTTTCAGGGAGGACGGTAGGTTGAAGAGGGGAGGTGCCTCCCCAAGGTCACTCAGGGGACGGGTCGACACAGTCAGCTGGACTTCAGGGCCGGGGGGCTGTGTCCACACCCCAGCTTCAGACCCCCACCAAATCCTCACCAGAATGTGTCATCCTGAAGGGCCAGAGCCTCCCCTGGGGGACCCAGAGCCTCCCCTGGGGGACCCAGAGCCCCCTGGGCTGTGGAATCTTCTAGAGGATGACTCCCTCTGGGGGCTAAGCCTCCTGACACTTGCCTCTCTCAGGACCGAGCCCCTGGTTGCCCCGTGGCCTGCCCAGCTAGGGGTCTCGGGCTGTCCTCCCTGGGCTCCGTCCCCTGCCCGTGAGCTGGTCAGCAGCGGGTGTGGTCGGGCGTCTGGGGGCCCTGCTGCGCCCTGCTCTGCTTGCAGAGGCGGGAAGGAAGCTGGGCCCTGGCTGCCTGGGCTGGACCCTGTCCCACCTGTCCTGCCCCCGCCGCGCCAGCAGGAGGCGCACCCCCTCACTCTTCTTTCTGGCCAAGGCAGCGGGTAACCAGCATCAGTGAGTTTGGCAGCATTTTGGCAGGAAGGGGCGTGTCCGTGTTGTCGAGGACAGGGGACCTGACATGACAGGAGGGTGTGAGGGATGTGGCTGTGCAGAGATGTGGTCATTCACAGGGGTGGTCCCGAGGACACAGTACAGGGACATCTGCGCTCCTGCCCTTTGCACGGGGCCTCTGGGCTGGGGAGTGGGCCTTTCTCCCTAGGAAGAGCTGGTTCCTCCCCCTGGGGGTCAGTGAGCACAGGCCAGGCCTGCCGGGGACCTGCAGTGACAGCCCCACAGCTGGCAAAGGTGCAGCCAGGAGCTGGCCTCAGGGAGGGCCATCCTGGGGGGCGGGACTCCAGACCCTATAGTAATTAAAGGGACCCACGAAGTCCCAAGTTTTCATTTCTGTGAATATTTCAACAAAATTGACACAATTGCTTAAAATAGGCTGAAAACCATCATCTTGAGCTTATATTAATTATGTTATGTTAATGTTAATTAACGTGCTACAGCTAATTATGTGATTATGATTATGCACTGTACTTAAGGGGTTTTGTGCTGGGGATTGAACCCAGGGCCACTTACCCACTGAGCCCTGTCCCCAGCCCTTTTGGGTATTTATTTAGAGACAGGGTCTCTCGGAGTTGCTCAGGGCCTCACTAAGTTGCTGAGGCTGGCCTTGAACCTCACGATCCTCCTGCCTCAGCCTCCCCAGCCGCTGGGATGACAGGCATGTGGTGCCACCGTGCCCGGCCACCCTGACCACTTTTGAAGCCCCGGGTGTGGCTGTGTGCCGGTAGAGATGGTGGGGATGTCTGGGAGCCCCAGGGGTCAGCCCGGGTCTGAAGCCTGCTGCTCTACACCAGCAGGACGGCAGGTGCTTTGGATTTGAGCAGTTCGAGTTGCCTCCAGAATGAGGGGCCTGCCCTGGGGACCCCCGGGGCGGTCAAGGACCATCTCCAGAGCCCTGCTGGCATCAGGGCCAAGAAACAGCTGTGGCGCCCTCTGGACGACTTGCACCAGCAACACACAGAGCACCACTCCGGGGAATGGGGGCGGGTGTCCGAGCTCCAGAGGGCTGGGGTCCCGAGGGTCGAGCCTGGGTCCCATGGGGGAGGAGCCTGTGGTCCTGGGGGAGGAGCCTGAGGTCCTGGAGGAGGAGCCTGGGTCCCGTGGGGGAGGAGCCTGGGGTCCTGGGGGAGGAGCCTGAGGTCCTGGAGGAGGAGCCTGGGTCCCGTTGGGGAGGAGCCTGGGGTCCTGGGGGAGGAGCCTGGGTGAGCACAGGTCGCGGGCTGGGGAAGGGTGGGAGCGCTTAGCCCAGGCTGTGTGGCCCTGGACCCTCTCAACCTGAAACCCGACCCCTCGGGCCCAGCTAGAGACTCCACAGCTGAACTTGAAACTGGGGGACCTCAGCGTTGTCTCTGGCCTGGAGGTGATCCTGAGTTAGCCCAGGGTCTGCCACCTGAGTGGCCGTGGAGGGGTGCAGAGGCCCCAGTTTGCTGGCGGTTATGTGGACCCTGCTAGGATACTGCAGGGGAGGAGCCAGAAGTGTCCCTGTCACAGCAGCACTGCGGGGACTGGGGTCGGGATCTTCGGGGGCAGACAGGTGCAGGCAGCCCGCCCAGGTCTGTCCTCAGAGGGACCCTTTGGCCTTTGACCCTCTTGACCTGTCAGTCATTTAACTTGTGCTTTAATTTCAACTTGTATTTCTCATTCCTGCAAACTATTCATTTATTTGTGTATTTATTTATCTATTTATTTGGGTGCCGGGGATTGAACCCAGCTCATCTCTGAGCCCCATCCCAGCCCTGTTTTGTGTTTTATTTAGACACAGGGTTTTGCTAAGTTGCTGAGGCTGGCCTCCAACTTTGGAGCCTCCTGCCTCAGCCTCCCCAGGTGCTGGAATGACAGGTGTGAGCCTCCACAAATGATTTAGAAAAGAAAGTTGATCCTGCAACACTTGGTGGAAACTGGTCTGCAAACTGGTCTCGTGACGTTGCTGTTGAGTCGCAGGCTGACGTAGTCCATGATACATGGGAAGGGACACCAGCTGAGCCACAGGAAGGTCGAGGCCACACTCAGAGCAGCCCCACTGTGGGAGGGAGGTGACAGAAACGAGAGTGGAAGTGGCTGTCCCTGTAGGGTCCTTCCCTCGAGCCTGTGGGCCCAAGTGGGGGAAGGCAGGGTAGGGGTCGCCTCTCCAGGTGGGCTGTCCAGGCCAGGAGATGGGCACCTCGGGCACTGGAGCTGAGCAGCCCTGGAGGGAGCTCGTGAAACCACAGTCTCTGACCAAGATTCCTGACCAAGACTGAGTCCCACTTACTTCCATGATGGGCTGCTTCACCACAGGCCCAAGGGTCATGAGTCTGCTTGATCTTGCATGAGAACCTTCAGAACTGTCAGCCCAAATCAACCTTTTTTCTTTATTAGTTTATTCTCTCAGTTGTTCTGTTACAGTAATGGAAAGCGGACTAAGACAATAAATAAATGGACGGAAGGATGAATAGATGAGCAGGTGTTCGGAGGGGTGGGTGGATATGTGGGTAGTGGGTAAAAGAAAGGACACAGGACAGATGGATGGACAGATGGATGGACAGACGGATGGATGGATGGATGGATGGATGGATGAAGGAATTTGCTCACATATTCCATCTGCCAGCTGCATTCTTCCTGTGGGAGCAGGTCCAAGTTACTTAGCACAGAAGACCACTGTGTCATTGTCACGTGCACACCCTGATACACTGTCTCCTGGGGACTTCAGTTCCACTCTGTGCCTGTTAGATGTCTCCTGGGCTTTGTGGTTTGGTGTTTCCCAGATCCCAGAGCGACTCCTTCGTGCCGAACCCTAGATCCCCATGGAGCTTGCGCCTGCCCCAGAGTCCAGCCGAGCGCTGGCCCCAGGACCTTGTGCTGTGGGTTGGAAAACAGCATTCTCCTGTGTCCAGAGTGACCGGGCCACCCTCTTCCTGCTGGGTCTCCATAGTGACCCACACTGGGTGGGCCTGCCCTGACCTTAGGTAACCAGAGGACGGTCACCCAGGCCCCAGCAGGTGTCCTCAGAGGAGAGGGGGAGGGGGAGGCACCCAAAGCAGCGCTTCTTTTTAGCCGAGCAGGCGGATCTGGATGCCGCAGAGCCCGTTCCCCCAGCCTTGTCGCCAGGTGCGGGTCTCGGCTGCTGTAAACAGCATCTCCCCGTCTCCCCGTCTCTGGTGATGACGGTATTTATACAGATTCTGTCCCGTTCCTTCCTGATCACCATTCATGGTCTATGAAAAGATGTCTTCCACATTCAAGCCTCAGGGTATTTATAGAGCCTCCGTCCTGGGGTAGGCGGGGTGGGGACCTGAGGGAAGGAGACGGGCTGTCCCCACCCTTGGGACACGTGAGGATTCAGTGGGGTGGCATGAATCCACAAGTCAACAGGGTGTCATGGCACCTGGTACTAAGTGTGAGGAAGAGCCAGGGCAGGGAGGGACCTTTAGGACTGGGTGGCCCGGAGTGGATTCCTTGACGGAGTGACGTTGGTGACGCTGGATCAAATCCAGAAGGAAGGAGGGACGAGAATGAGACATGTGAAGGTCAGGCAGAGGGCGCAGCAGGGACAGAGGCCCCTGTGTCAGGACGTGCATCAGAGCTGTGCTCTGGGTCGGGCAGCAGCGCCAGTGAGCCCAGGAGGACGCCCAGGCTGCGTGGGAAGACGGGAGGGTCGTGGAGAGGGGCCACCTGGGACAGGGTCTAGGGAGCCTGCTGGGAGGGGACGTCCATCTTCACCTGCAATCAGAGTCCAGAAAGGAAGGGTACATAAGAGCCATCCCTCTGGCTGTAAAAACCCCATTGCAACAGGTAGAATGGGCAGATTAAATAGGTGTAAACCAAAAAAACCAAACACACCCTGAGGTGGGAGCGTGGATTCATGGAACTGAGATTTTCAGGGCAAGGTGGGCTTCAGGCACGGCTTGATCTAGGTCACAGTTTCATCAGGACCTGGTGTCTGGTCTGTCTGTCTCCACGGCTTGGCTTACTTCTGCCAGATTATCTTGCATAAATGCTCCTTTCCTTCCAAGTACCTGTCACATGCCAAATCCTGTGCTCTATCCCAGGAATGTGCACATATATGTGTCCTGGGCCCCAGGAAGCTGGGGTGTCCGGCAGACTCGGGCTGCAGGCTGGACCCTGTCACTCACTCGAGGTGGGCCTGGGCCACTGGTGGAAGTGCGGGAGCCTCGCCTTCCGCAGGGCCACGGGCCAGACGGCTCAGACCCCACACCTGGGGGTGCCCAGGCCCAGCGCCAAGTGAGTCGATTTCCTTGAGAGTGAGTTTCCTGTCCCCAAGGAGGAAGGAAGGGCGGAGGGACAGAGGACAGCCCTGATGTCATAACTCACAGTTAACAAGGCGGCTGGTTAGAGTCACATTTGAGGACAAAACGGTAATATTCTTCTGAAAGAAAATTCGTCTTCCCCAGACGAGTCCCAGCCATAAACCATCATGGCAGCCAGAGTGGGCCTTCAGAGGTGGCCTGCGCCCAACTGCACCTGGGCACCTGGGATGGCCAGTGGCTGGCAGCCCCTGGAGGCCACAAGGAGAAGCAGTGGTGCCCCCCGAGCCACGTGGGTGGGCACGGAGCGCCTGCTGCCTCAGTGCTAAGGAGACGTGCTGACCCCCCGCAGTCCTGTGGGTGTGTCCCCCGGGCCAGGGTCACTTAGAGCCACAGTGAGTCGTGGTGTCCAGGTCCCTGGTCTGTGCTGAAGGGCCCCTCCCAGGGGGCTGGGCCCAGGCAGGGGCAGGGCTGAAGGAGGGAGGGAGCCACGGGCCTCAGACTCCGCAGACCCCGCGTCCCCAGGCGGCTCCCAGAGCCCAGGGCCCGTCAGGGAGATGCAGGAGGTCACCCTGCTGTCCTGGGCCTCACCCGGCCGCACGGGTCCCTCTAGCCAGGAGGACATACTGCATTAGTCTTCAGATTTGTCCCCTGAGTGGCACTGAGTACCCTGGGTGGCCACGCAGTAGGGGTGACATAGGGAGATTCATCTGTGGATTGGGACCTGGGACACCCTGAGCCCCACGTCCAGTGTCCCCTTCTGCAGTGGTGCTGGTGGGTCTTGAGTCACCGTGGGGAAGAGCTGAGGGACACCCCACTCTCCACCATCCAGAGGTCTGGGCAGAGGGGTGCCGGGCTGGTGTCTGGTAACAGAGCCAGACGGTCCCCAGAAGGATGGAGGTCAGCCCGGCCACGACCGCCCGAGGGCCAGGTCAGGGTAGACACAGACCCTTGGGCTGCCAGCATTGTGGACGCCGATGACCTTGACCCTGACAGAGGCCAAGCAGTGGTGGGGGTGGGAGCTCCCAAAGTGGGCCGGAGGGTGTCAGGGTGACAGCAGGTGGGTGAGGCCAGCTCCTCTGTTGGCCAGAAACTGGCCGACGTCAGGCCACAGGTCAGGGGGCTGCCCAAGGTCACCCCAATCCAGTCACTCTGTCACCCCAGTGTTTCTTCATTGCTGTCCCCAGCTCGCCCTGGCTGGAGAATGGGAACACTCTTGCATTTGGGGGACTGGCCTTGTGTTCTGTGACCTCTCGGTGCGTTCGTCACTTCCAGTAGCTTCTCTGTTGATTCTGTGGGATTTTTAACTCAGACAACCCCGTGGCCTGTGAGCTCGGGCAGTTCTGTCTCTGTCTTCTCATCTGCCCTCCTCCTCCTCCTCCTCCTCCTCCTCCCTCTCTCCCTCCCTCTTCTATGTTTCATACCAGGGAATTAACCAGGGCCTCTCCACCCCGAGCCCTGTTTTGTGTTTTATTTAGAGACAGGGCTTCGCTGAGCTGCTTAGGGCCTCACTGTTGCTGAGGCTGGCCTCCACCTCTCAGTCCTCCTGCCTCAGCCTCCTGAGCCACCAGCACGCCCAGCCGTCTCCTTCTCCTGTGACCCGGGCAGGACCTGCAGAGTGATGTTGACAAGGGGGTGAGGGTGGCGGTCTGGGCCCTGTTTGGGATCCTGGGGGAGGAAGCTTCATTCTGTGACCATGAAAATGGTATGAACTGGAGGTTTTGAAGATACCTTTCATCAAGCTGAGGAAATTGCCTCTGTGCCCGGTGGGAAGAGAATTTCCATCATGAATAAATGTTGGATTTTGTCAAGGATTTTTCTGCATATTTGATATGATCATATCATCTTCCTGCTTTAGTTTTGGGATATGGCGCATTACGTGGACTAATTCTCAGGGCTGAACTGGCGTTATTGTTGGATTTCACCTGCTCCTGCTAGTGGGTGGTCATTGCATCTGAGTTCGTGAGGGATGTTACTTTGTAGATTTATTTCTCAAGACGTCTTTGTCTCACTTGGGGATCTGGGTAATGCCAACCTCCCAGGAGGAGTTGGGAAATGGCTCCCTTGCTCGTATTCCAGAAGATAGATCTGGAATTGGTCTTATCTCTTTCTTGTTTGACTGAACTCCTTAGTGAAACCGTTTGCACCTGGTGTTTTTTTCTTGTTGTTGGAAGGTTTGTGTCTTTAAACTTCAAATTCTAGCCAGGTGCGGTGGCCTGTGCCTATGATCCCATCAGCTATGGAGGCTGAGGCAGGAGGATTGCAAGTTGGAGGCCAGCCTCAGCAACTTAGGCCATAAGCAACTTAGGAACCCCTGTCTCAAAACATAAAAGGGCTGGGGACATTGAGGGTTAGGGGACTTGGGGGGCACTTAGGGTTAGATAAAGCCATGAAGAGTCCCAGAAAGCTTGCTGTCCCCCGACTACAGTGTGAGGCTACTGCTATCCGATGGGAGAGAGATCGCCCATCTGGGGCGAGTACCTGCCCGCGACTTCCGGCCTCCAGATCGCTCACTCTGCCCTTTACCTGCCCCCCAGTCTCTGGTGCTTTGTTACCGCAGCCCGGACACAGCAGTGCCAGCCCAGGGCCCAGCCTGCCACCCTGACCTCCGCGCCCTCTCTGAGCCGGGCGTTCCCAGTCTGCGAAGGGACCTTGTCATTCCTTCACTTGGTTTTGGAGTTTGACCCTCACAGGGTCGTTTCCAGGACGGCTGGGTCTCGGGTCTATCTGTGTCCTTCAGGGACCCTCCAGCACCTGGCACGACCCAGAGCGCAGAGGAGTCACCCAGAAGTGGCAGAGAGCAAGAAAGGCCACAAGCAGAGTACCCCTCTCGCCTCTCCCAGGGTCACATGGCAAGATTCAGAACTGGGACCCAAGGTGCGTCTGACCGTGGGGACAGTGAGGGACACAGCCATGGGGGCGCCTCGAGCAGCCGGCCAGCTTGGCTCGGCAGAGCCTCGAGCCACCGCGAAGGAGCCACGGCGTCCCTGGCCTGCCCTGCGCTGCCCAGCCTGGCCCCGTGGGTGTCGGGTTCTCGAGGAAGCCTCAGCCCCCTCCCCGCCCACTGCTGGGGTGCAGGGGCAGGTGACCTCATGGCCGGGGGCCCTGGACAGCTGGGGTCCTCCTGGGTCCCAGCTGTGCGCAGCAGCCCTGAGCAAGCGCCTCTACGACCCTGGCTGCCCGTCTGTTGTATTTTTTAAATGTTTTTATTTGTTCTTCTTGCCATCCGCGATGGCAGCCTGCATTGTGACATGTCCCACCTACACGGTGTGACGTCCCACTCCTGTGGGTGGACCTGCTGTGGGGTGTCCCTGGTCGTGGGTTCCTATGTGAACATGGAAAGTGACGTCCATCCATTCCCCTGTGTCTCCCAGTCCCCTCCCCTCCCTTCCCTTCACTCCCCTGCGTCTTATCCAGCGAGCTTCTGTCCCCCCCGCCACTTGTGGGTCAACATCTGCATATCACAGAGGACATTTGGCCTTTGCTGTTTGGCGACTGGCTTATTTCACTTCACATGACAATTTCCAGTCCGTCCATTTACCCACAATGCCATCATTTCCTTCTTCTTTAGGGCTGAGTAATATTCCACTATGTGCCTGCATTGCAGTTTCCTGGTCCATCATCTCTGCGGGCACCCAGGCTGGTTGCATGGCTTGGCCAGTGTGAGTCGAGCTGCAGTGAGCACCAGGTGGCCCTGTCACTCTGCCCCTCTGTCCTACTCATAGTGTGGCTGAGATGTGGCCTGCAGTGCTGGGAACAGAACCCAGGGCCCTTGGCGTGCCACAGGCTCCTTCCAAAGCGCATGGTCAGGGGGCTTCTGGGTAGTCACCAACCATGCGTCCAGCACCACTGTCCAGTTCTAGGACATTGTCACCCGCCCCAGGCCCTGCAGAAAGCAAGGACAGAAGGAAGGAGCCCCACCCATGGCAGCTGCTCCCTCCGCTGTCCCCAACTGATGCTGGCTGACCCTCGGCCGGTCACTCTGGGTTTCCCATTGGGATGTCCTTCGTGGGCACTCGGTGGCCTCTGAGGCTGTGGCTCAGCGTGCTGTGTTCCGGGCTCACCCCTCCGTAGCCGCCTGGGCCTGGCGTCCCGGGCCATTGCTGTCCCTGGTGTGGGTAGAGCGCCATCGCGTCCCTGCTTTTCAAATCCGCTCCCCACCAGGTCCATCTGTTCTCTGAAGTGGAGTCTGCACTTGGCGCTGTGCAGGGGCTCTGGGAGAAGGTGACCGCAGCCAGGGTGTCACCAGCTGTGTCCCCCAGATGAGCAGGACAGAACAGCAACGAGGCTGTGACCCAGCCCGGGAACTGCCCTCCGTCCCTCTGCCACCTGCGATCACTTGGTCTGCTGTGACCCGAGCGTGGTCACCCCTGCCCCCAAGTCCATCTGCAGGAACCCGAGCACCAAAGCGGGGGTGTGGGCAGGCGGCCAGGAGGCGGGGGCCGAGTCCTCCCAAGCGGGGCTCGTGTTGGGTCACCGGAGGCCACAGCTGCAGATGACGTGAGAGGCAGGAGGACACCAGGCTCCTGCGCCCGAGACGTGAGCGGTGGTCCCTCTTTCTCAGCTGGCAGCCCACGCAGCCCAGCCCACACCCTCGAGTGGAGAATTCAGCCCTGTCGTGGGGACGGGGACGGTCAGAGATGGCGTGGACGTGCGTCAAAACGACCCAGAGGACTCGGCCCCTCCTGCTTCGTCCCCTACTCTGCAGCTCTAGGAATGGACTTTCCCAAGGTGACACAGAGCTGGGGACGAGCCCAGCCTCCTGGCTGCGGCCCAGGAACCTTGGCCCACGGCACATGGCGATGCCAATGATAGCTAACTGGACGATGGCAGCTGCTGGGCAGCCACACTCGTTCATCTGCACGACATCCTGGGCGAGGGCCACTTTACAAATGAGGAATCGGAGGCACAGAGAAGTCAAGGACTTGGCCCAACATCACACAGCCGGGTAGTGGCAGGCCAGGGTTCCACCTGTAGCATTATGAGGCACCTCTGGGGGCTCGAGTGGTGGGGGAGGGTGTCACTGGCACGCAGAGACCACCTAGGGGCCCAGGTGGCAAGAAAAGGAGCAGGGATTTGGGGGACAGGAGAGAGTCCACCCCAGGTGCATCTGGGAACGTGGGGTGTAGGGTCCTGTCATTATGCCAAGGGACCCAGGGACACCCAATTCCTAGTTGGCATGAGAGCTTCGGTCCTACCTTGTACCCATGCTGATTCTTGGGGACAATACCAGCTTCTCCCCGAGCCAGGGACAGAACCTTAATGGGGTCCGGCAGGGACCCACGTGTCCCCGAGACCTGCTGCACCCCCTCAGAGGCCTCACGTGGCACCGTCTTGTCATCTTGTCCCTGGGCCCTTGCCTGCCAGGCTCTCAGACCAGGTGCCTGAGCCTGGTTCCAGGGTCGGGGCCAGGAGCCAGCTGCCCCGGGGACACCAGCAGCCACTGCAGGCCAGGGCTAGGGGCGGGGGCTGCCGGCTTGGTGACAGGGACAGACAGCCTGTCTCTTGCCGCTCACGTGGGCGCATCTTGTGTCGCGGCGCTTACTGCCTTACCACGGGCCACACGCCGGGTTCCCGTGGTCCTCCTGACACCGCCCGGGAGCCCAGGGAGGGCCATGGACACGCAGGCCACTGCTCCATCCTGGGTGAGGGCCGTCCTGCCGGACGTCCCCGTCTGGGGTGGCGCTCTTTCCTCAAGGACCCGCAGGCTGCACACTGGAGAGCCTGGGGCATCCTGGGCAGCATTGCTGTCACCCCCGAGTGGCCTCAAAGCCACCTGGCGTCCCCACGCACCCAGTGGCTGGCTCCCGCACAGGCGACGGGACTGGACCTGGGCATCTGATGACTTCCAGGGTCACGTGGATGCCATAGTGTCCACATCGCATCCCAAGGACCTCTGGGCCAACCCCAGCTGTGACAGGTGGGGTCTGCACACAGGGGACAGTGGCGGTGGCCACCTCGTGCATTATCCTGTGAGGAGGGAACGGGCTGCTGGTGCCCGGGGCCCACTGGGCACCTCCTCCATCCTCAGCCAGGGACACTCATGGTGACCTCTGCTGTCCTTGCCTGACCCCCGGTGCGCACCACTGCGAGAGGGCTCATCTTCCTGTCTCTCCTGAGGGACAGCTGGAAGATGTCCTGTTGTCCCCATTCGTCCCCATCCCTGGGTCTGAGCCGCGCGTGCGCCTGGCCACGCACCCGGCGTCCTCCCACTCCTTCCACTCAGTGACGTCGGGGAGACGCACTTCCTGGGTGCCAGGCCCACCCTGCTCCACCAGCCCCCCGGCCACAGTCCCCTGGGTGAGCTCAGGGGACCCGCTGCGGAGGGGAGGAGGGAGGAGGGAAGGCAGGGGTGTCAGTAGTTTTCTTCTCCCCAAAATGTCACTGGGAGGAAGTGGCTTGCAGAGGGCGCGTCCTGCCCCCGGGCACACATGAGTGGCTCTCGTGTGGGGACATGTGTGACGGGCTGGGCTGGCCTGTGGCTGTGCCCGAGCTCCACTCAGGCCTCTGAGGGTAGCAGACACACTGCCTGCTGTCCCTGTGGGGACCACAGCACTTAGGTCACCTCCCCCAGCATCTCGGACTGTCCCTAGGACCTTGAAGCTCTGGGTGCCTCCCCACCTTGGCCACCCAGGGCCCTGTAGGAGCTCTGGGGAGGGAGCTGTCACAATGGCACCTCAGCGTCCCCCAGACCTGGGTGTCATGGGCTTGGTCCTCAGCCATGATGCAGAGGGAGGTGGGGGACCTTCAGGGGCGGGGCCTGGTGACATGAGGCCACCGCGGGTGCTGGGACCCTGGGTCCGCCCTCTGTCTTCCCAAACAGCTCTGTCCCACCATGTGCTCCTGCCGTGAGGTACCAGGCCCAAATCCGCAGGCTTAAGTGACCGCACACTGAAATAGGGAATCAGAGCAAACCTTTCTGCTCTGTAAGTTGACCCGTTCTGGCATTTTGTGACAGCAGCTGCCACTGACCCGCATGGTGTCCCTTGGAAGGGAGGCCCCGGCAGGGAAGCCTCCGCCTCACCTCTTGGGGACCTGGCTCCCAACCAGGCTTGGCAGACGTTCCCCATGAAGTGACAGGTCCCCCGTGAAGGACACCACAGGGAGGTACAGCCCCCTCACCCTGGGACGGGCCCCTCTGGATGACAGGGGACAAGGTGGACCTCAGCCTCCTGCCGTCTCCCAGTGACAGGAGGGACCTGGAGGGGGCCCAGTCCCCAGCTCACTCCTGCATGGCTTCCTCCGCGTCTGGCCTCTCCCACGGGGACAGGGACGCTCATGGTCAGACAGCACCGTTCCTTCCTGAGGCTCCTGTGGTGACTCTGGGGTCCGGGATGCAGCCGGAGTGCAGTGGCCGGTGCTTACCCAGCATGCTGTGCGGCCCTGTCCGCCCCAGCACCTGAGGAGCAGGCTGGGGGACTGAGCTGCCACCTCCCCACACCCACGGGCGACGCCTCTATTGGTCCTTGCTGTGGGGTAGCGGAGCCAAGAGTGGGCACCGCCCGCCAGCCGCTTCACAGCCAGGGCATCAGGTGTCCCTGGCCACCTCTGGCACCTGACCCATCTCCTGTCCAGCTCTGGCTGGGCTCCTGTTGGTGACTGGTAACTGCCGTGGGGCAAAGAGGCCTCTGGACTTGGCGACCCCACGACCAGGGTCCTGTCCCCTCAGCCACCTGCTCCTCACGGCGGTCACTCCAGGCAGGTTCCAGCCCTGAGCCCCGACCTGGGAGAGCCACGCAGGACTCCGCCACTTGTCCCCACCTGTCCCTTTCCACACTGCCTTCCCCAGCAGGAGGGCCGCTCCCGGGGCAGCCAGGGTCCTCCTGTCGCCACGGCCTCTCTCAACACCTGCATGGCCCTGCCTCCCCCGTCCCTCTGTGCGACTTCCTGATCATGAATAACCCTGGGTGAACGTCCTTGTGGGTCAGAGTGTCCTCGCGGCCTCTTAAGGTTTCCTTAATGACAGGCTCAGGAGGAGACACTTTGCATCAAAGACCGTGCACAGCTCCCGGCTCTGTCTGTGCGCCACGCGCCACAGCCCCGTGCCACAGCCCCGTGCCACAGCCCCAGTGCCTCACACTTGCTAGGCAAACACTCTACCACTGAGCCACAGGCCTGGGGTGGGTGATTCTAATATACCGCAGGTGTGTGCAGGACTAAGGGCAGACAATAGACAGGACTGGCCGGGGGTTGCTCTGGGAGATGGTAAATGGAGCGTGATGGCGGGTGCGGCCGGGGTAGACGGGGCCCCTGCCCTTGGCACCCCTCGGTACCATGTGAGGTGCTCCAGGGACCACGCGTGCCTTTCATAGTAAAATAAGCGAACCCTGAAAAGTGGCAAAACTCCGTGCAGTAAGGACAGGCCCTCCCTTGCAGGGCGCAGCGGGGGCAGGTGACATATAAGGACGAGGACAAGGACTGTGCTTCCAGGGCTGAGTCAGGGCTTGGGCTGTAGTGACTGGGAGTTTGCTGAGTCGTGAGCCAGTCGTGTCCTTCTGGGGGACACGGGTCCTCTTTAAGCCTGGGGTGAGACCAGGAAACCCAGGGCGTCTAGGAAGGGGGAGGCCCAGGAGGCCCGGGAGGCCCAGGGCTGGGGGCAGCTGCAGCCCCAGGCAGGACCCCGTCCTCCCTCAGTGGCCTCCTTACGGGCCTCTCCACATGGAGCCGGGATGTCCAGGGAGTCTAAAGGGCAGGTGTGTCCCTCTGTCTTGTGGTTGGGGTGTCTTTGGTGGCTGAGATGGGCAAGGGACAGGGAGCACACATCTGGACCAAGCAGTGGACCTGTGACTTGGACCGCCAGCGCTCTTCCAGGCCGCACTGCTTAGCAGCCAGAACCAGGGGTCCCTAGGGACCTAGAGATGGGGTCGGTTCTGGGGGCCAGCAGGTGGGTGCTGGGGACGTCTCCCATTCTGCACCCAGAGGCCACCCAGGTGGAGCCCCGCGCCCTGGGCCAGGGAGGAAGAGAGTTGAGAGAAGTAGCGGCCCCTAGAGCCACGCGGGAGAGATGTCACTTGAAAAACAGTGTCTGTGCCACCAGGGATGGGGACGAGACGGCCCAGGAGGAAACAGGATCCTCCGGAGCTGAGGCCTCAGGTGGCTCTTGCAGTTTGATAGCGGTGTCCTCGAGCTTGGGGACCTGGGGGGGCAGAGTGGGGCATGGCCCAGGGCTCCCGTGGTCGGGGCTGGTCCGCGGCCCCTGAGTCCTAAGCTCATCCCGGGGGCCATTCGAGGTGCGGAGTTGTAAGTAAAGGACCCCAGAACTGCACGCTGAACCCGGGGATGCAGGTGGGGTCCCCGAGGATTGACGCTTCTGTCACCTCTCAGAAACTCAACTCAAGGACAGTGCCAACTGCGCATTTCTGCTGGGAGAGAGGTGACCGCCAGGGTCTCCGTAAGGACTCCAGATAGGCCCTGGCCACATGGAAGGGCTCTTTAGCTTTGGGTGGCACCGAGTAGCCGGCCGATGGCTGCTTAGTGTCTCTCTGATAGTGTTTCTTGCTTCAAAGCTCAGCACGTCTTTCCGGGGTGTGCGGGGACTCTCCAGCTGTCCCAGGGCCCTGCTCGCTGTGGCTGCCCTCTCTGGTGTTGTGCACTGTCCAGGTTCACATAGTTGGCATCTGAGCATGTTTGCACGCGTGCGTGTCTGCACACACAGCCTTGCGGTTTCTCTTTCTGCCGTGTCCCCCGTCCTTGGCTTGCTCTGTGCATCTGTTAAAGGGGAAAAGGAAACTGCAGCTGTCTTGGCTGTCCCCTCCAGTGGTGGTGGTCAGGGCCACAGGGCACGATACAGGCTCAGTAAGAAAGGACAAGGCGCCCAATCAGAAGGTGTGGCACTAGCTGTGGCTCCGGGGACCTCGACCCCTGCGCCGCCTTCCCTGATTGGCTGCTGAAGAGCACAGAGGGGTCCACGCAGGGCCTGGAGACGCAAGAGCTGGGCAGAAAGGTGGCCAGCGGGAGGGCTGGGCCAAGAGCCTGTGCCCACAGGCCGTGCGTGAGCACCCTGTCCTGCAGCTGTCACGTAACTGGAAAAAACATGGCAATAAGACCAGTGCCTGATGCGGGGTGAGGCTGGCTTGATCCCTCCTGGTCTGGCAGTGAGCCCAGGCAGCCAGTCTTTTATTTTGGTCCCAGGGATTGAACCCAGGAGTCCTCGACCCCTGAGCCCTGTCCCCAGCTCTTTTTGCATTTTATTTAGAGACAGGGTCTCGCTGAGCTGCTGAGGGCCTCGCTAAAGAGCTGAGGCTGGCCTCCAACTTGGGATCCTCCTGCCTCAGCCTCCTGAGCCGCTGGGATAATAGGCGTGTGCCAAGGTGTCATCCTAAAGTCCTTGACCTGTGTACCCACATCCTTTTGCTCCTCAGGAGCCTGGAGCCCCCCATCAGCTGGGTGCTGAGCCCCACAGCCCTTTCCTGTGGTGCACACACAGGGGAGTGCGTTGTGGCGGGTCCTGGGCCTTTGCCTGTCCCTGAACCCTCAAGTGCGCAGAAGGCTGCAGGAGGCGGTGTCCCACCCCTTGACATTCGAGCTTGTGCCCCTTTGAAAAGTGACTGTGATCGATACCTGGAAGCTTGAAAACGGAGCTCCAAGTGGGGGCCCTCGGGACATGCCAAGTAGCAGGGCACCGGCTGCTAGCCCTCATCCTCTGTCCCCGCCACCTGCGGAGCCCCGGGGACCTTCCTCTGTGATTGTCGCCGGCCCTGGGAACAATCAGTGGGCCCCGAAGGGAATGGCATGGAGCCTCAGGCTTCCAAGAGGAGGTGACTCTGGGGGACAGCTCCAGGTGTAAAGTCCACGAGAGCGAGACCCGGGGCCGGGCCTGCGGGCGATGCCCTGGGGCTGGACGGGGGCGCGGGTGCCCTGGGTGGCTGCTTGTGCGGGTCCCTGGAGCAGGGTCTCTGAGCGTGTGCCCTTGTCTTGCAGGTCCCAGGAGGACAGCTCCCGCAGCGTCAGGTAGGCGTCCCGTCCCCGTCCTCGTGTCTGTCCGGGAGCAGTGGCCTTCGCCATGTGCCTTGGTGGCTTCCTGCGGGCTCCCTGCCCACTGTGGCTCCCGGGCCTGGTCTCCCCCGAGGGCCTGGCGTCTGCACAGGAGCACGTGAGCCAGCGCAGGTTTTGGTGTCGGCGCCCCGGGCTCAGGGGGACGTCTGGGAGGCCCCAGGGCTGGTGGCCGTTCCTCCCTGTTGGGGCTGCGGGGCCCCCTGTGCCGGAGCAGCCGACCAGGACTAGTGGCTCGACACCCCTGTCTGCCCTGGGGCTGCGGGCGCCTCCCCAGGAGGCAGTGGGCGCGGGGACACGGGGAAGGACGGTGCGGGGGACATGGACAGGTCTCTGCTGGGCACCGGCAGACCAGGGAGGGGCTGGCCCCAGAGGGAGGCCCCGTCAGGGCCTCATCCGTGGAGGCCAGGGCTGGCCGATCTCAGGGCAGGAGTCAGGGAGCGGAGGCTGTTGGGGACAGCAGGTGGGGGCAGGGGCAGGGGGAGGAGCCTGTGTGTCCCCAGGCCCCGCTGGCAGCAGGTGGACCCAGGTCAAGGGAGGTGGCCGAGACGGGGGAGGCTGTGTCTGTGGCCAGGCTGGAGCCGGGGTGACAGGAGGGGGCCCGCCTGGGGACTGAAGCCTGGGAACCGGGCAGGGGCGGCCCCCGGGGGCTGCCGGGAGTCGGCCTCAGGCCCAGTGCTGTCCTCGGGGTCAGGGACGGCGTGGGGGCCAGGGAGCGAAGGGCGCAGGCTGGAGCCCCCAGTCAGGGGTCCCACAGGGCAGAGGCACACCGTGAGGGGACCTGGAGGGCAGCCCTGGGGCCAGTGGGGACACCATACCTGGGCTCGCGACATGGCAGCTAGCGCAACGGCAGGGCCGCGTCCTAGGCCACAGGAGGTGGCACAGTGGCCGTCCCACATGGGCATGAAGCACAGCCGTGAAGAAGAGGGCCACTGCTGGTGTGCCCGTGTGGAGAACCTTCCGGAAGGCGTCCCTGGGGATCCAAGCAGAGCACATCGGGGGCCTTTCTCCTGCTATGTTTTGGTCAACTGAGGGACAGTGCGAAATGCGCATTCCTCTTTCTAATGTTTGCTGAGGGACACTCGGAGGAAACACAGGGAGCTGTTACCATGCTCCCTCCACGCTGGGCACAGTGGCCCACACCTGTGATCCTGGTGGCTTGGGAGGCCCAGGCAGGAGGATGGCAAGTAGGAGGCCAGCCTTAGAAATTTAGGGAGACCCTGACTCCATGACTGTAAGAGGTTAGGGATGGCCAGGCACCACAGTGCACACCTGTCAACCCAGGGGCTTGGGAGGCTGAGGCAGGAGGATCGCAGGTTGGAGGCCAGCCTCAGCCACAGCAAGGCCCTGAGCCGGTCAGCGAGACTTGGCCGTGACTTTACCCCAGGCTCCAAACCAGCCAGATGGGACCCTGAGACCGTGGACCCGATCCCCCTCCTCCTTGTAGCTGTTGGCGTCAGGTGGGCCGCGGCTGCAATGGGAAGCCGGCTGTCACCCGCTGGTGCCCTGTGAAGGGTCATTAGCAGATAAGCATCGAGGGTCCCCCTCCAGGACTAGAACCTTCCTGGCCGTTCACATCCACTGTGCGTCTTCCCCAGGTCACCACGGCGTGACGTTTGGTTTCTGTTCATCATTCTTTGGCTGCTGGTTCTGCACCGGTGTCCTGTGGTGCAGCAGCTGGTGGGTCGGGGACCTTGGTGACACTCCTGTGCTTGGTGTCACCTCGGCTGTTCCGTCTCAGTGTTTACTTGGCAGCTTTAGATCCTGAGCTTCTTCCCTGCCCTGTGCCAGGTGCAAGTCACCTTTACTGGGGTGAAAATGACCTGTGGGGACCTCCCACCATTTACTGTGACGTATTTTCCCACCAGTGGGTCCCGAGTCCTTCCTGGCTGTCCTCGTCATCTTCCGTCATCAGCGATGCGGCCATGAGGTCTTCTCAGGGGCGCGCTGTGTATGGCGCAGGCTGGACTTGCGAGGTCAGGGACGCGCATGAAGGATCAGGCTGCAAGGAAATGCCAGGGGACTTGCAAGTGGTCACGCCATCTGCACGTCCCCAACGGGGCTTGCGTTCCCCGCAGGCCCTGGTCCTTACAGCCAGTCTATGGGGATGAATGACGTCTCATGGGGACCTTAGTTGGCAGGCTTCTGCGTAACAGGGACACCGAGCGCCTGTTGGCTGTGCCCGTCTCCTGCCCCCAGAAACCTGGTTTCCGTGTTTGGCTTCTTGCTCTGTCTGGGTGCCTCCAGGTGTCTTTGTGTAAGCTGGACGCTGACCCTTGGCCGGCTGTGCCTGTCCCCACTGTCTTCTTACTGATTTGGTTCACCTTCTCGTATTCTTTACGGTGACTTTGGCACATGGAAATGCTGAACTGTGATCAAATCTATTTTAAAGAACTTTTTATTTGTCTTACTTAGTTGTATGTGACAGCGGAACGCACTTACGCACTCCGACATGTCACACATAGACAGATAGGGTTTCTCATTTTCTGAGTGTCCATGTTGCAGGATCGCATTGGTCACGCTGACCCACAGACACACAGTAATGATGTCTGTCCTGTCCCCACATCCTCTCCCCTCCCATCACCTCCCTCTACCTAACCCAAGGTGACAGTTTCCTTCCCTAGTGTCCCCCGCCTTATTGTGAACCAGCATCTGCATTATTATTATTATTATTATTATTACTATTATTTTATCAATGGCAAGATTCCATTTCCTTCCTGAGAAACAGTTCACAGCTCAGTTGTGGGAAGACATTCTGCCAATTCGTCGTCGTGGACATTCTTGAAGTCCTCCCTTTGGGCTTGGGCTCCTGGCCGTGTCTGGGATTGGCCCTGGGGTGCAGGTCAGGCTGGATCCTGGTTCATCTCCCGCCTGGTTACCCAGCAGCCCCAGCACCACCGTTCCCGTGGGGCCTCTGTTCTGCAGCCCAGGTCAAGACATTTCCAGAAACTCTAAGCCCTCGGGTCTTTGATCGCGTGCAAGGACCTTCAGCCAGGCCTCTCTGTGTGTCCTCCCCTCCCCCTGACCATGGAGCTCCTGGTGTGTGGCACCCTCAGGGCGCCTGTGTGGTGGTGGCCAACAGGAAGGGGGGGACAAGAGCCCCAGTCCCGCCCCTCACAGCTGGCTTCAGCCCTGGGCCGTCTGAATCCTGACTGCCCAGAAGACCTGGTGCTGGCATCAGTCAGCACCAGCTGCGTAACAGCCATCCCCAGTGCAGCGACTGCCTAGGAAGGCGTTTATCCAGCTGAGAAGTTGGCTGGGCCGGGCCCCTGGGCTCCCTTGGACCCGTGTGGTCTCAGCAGGGTGGTAAGACTGTTTCTGAGGGTCACCTGCCCCTGGCTGCAGGTGATGTGACGTGCGGTGGCAGTAACCAGGCTACTGCTCTCATTCTTCAGGAGCCAGTTGGGCTTCTGCACATGACAATGACAGGGTCCAGGAGCCTGGGCTGAGCCATTGACCCTTAGAGTCCCCCACCCAGAAGGGGCACCGCGTTTCTACCACGTCCTGGAGTCCAGAGAAGTCACAGGGCCAGCGTGGACTCCCAGTGGGGAGCAGACCACGTCTGAGTGGGGGGAGCCCCCAGGTCCCAGTGTGAGGGGCGTGGGGACAGGAAAGTGGAGCTTCTCAGGGAATGACCGCTGTGCCGTGGACGTCCAGACAGCAGATGGAGGGGCAGGGCCAAGGCCACTGCCCAGGGACTGTTAGCTGTGGCCGCTCTCTGTGCTTGGGGGGAGCCTGACCCCCAGCTCTTCAGGGACAGACCGGGGGGCTACAACTGTCCCTTTCTTTGCCACTCACTGGGAGGCAGGGCCTGGCACCTGCGAAGACCCCTTCATGCCACCCCTTCACGTAGCCATCCTGTGACAGAGATTGGTCCCCTCTGAGGCGTGTTTCCAGGGTACCATCTCCGGGGCTGCAGGGTCAGTGGGTGGCCCTCATGGCACCTCCCCAGGACGCCCTATGGTGCTGTGACCATCGGGGCCTGGGGATCCGACAGCTGGCAGGGTCCTCAGGAGGGGGCCAGCGAGGTCCCAGAGGACCGCGCACGGTGACAATGACGGCCACGGGAACGCAGCATCATGTGACCCAGCACAGGAGGGCCGCCCCCTGCCAGGCCATCCCCGATCCCTTCCTCCCATGATCCTGAGGTCGCGGGGCTCCCGGAACACACAGCGACGAGGCAGCGTCCAGTGCAGATCAGCCCCCAGGCAGCGCGTTCCCTGGGCTCCGGGGCAGCGACCCCAAGAACCTTCCAGAAAGCGCTCTCTGGTTCCTCTGCCGTCCACCTGGAGCTCTGCTGTGGCCCTGGTGTGACGTGTGCTCGGCCAGCCCAGGGCTCCCTGCAGACTTCTGCTTGTGTTCTGGGGGGTGAGGGCGGGTGGCTGTGGCTCTGGCTGGTGGCTCTGGCTGGTGGCTGGTGGCCGTGGCAGGTGCTGTGGCAGTGCCCGTGGCAGGGGTCCTTTCTCGGGCCCTCTCCCAGGTGAGCCCCACCCAGGTGCCCGTTGCTTTGAGACAACAAACAGACCCAGGGATGGGTGGGTGTGGGGTCCCCTCTCCCAGCCCTCTGCATGGACTTGGGGAACAGAGAACCCACGTCCCCTTCCCGGCCCTCAGACACCCTCCCCAAGTGATGCTCTTGCTGTCGTCTTCTGCATGTGGTGGCCTGGACAACGGTGCCACCGAGGACGTCGCGCCCCTGCAGTGGAGCAGCCCCAGCCCGTCTCCTCGGGCCTGACACCCGCTGGCCTCGCCCCGATCTGCTGTGGTCAAGCTGCCTCCCGCGAGGTGTCTGCAAGGGCAGAGGGGACAGTGGCCCAGGGTGGCCCCCTGCAGGCACGCGCATGCACACACACACACACACACACACACACACACACATGCAACCAGGACAGCTGGGATGCGGCCAGTCCCCGTGCCATGAAGTCCCTATGGGCGGGACCAGAGCCTGCCCATGGTGCATGCCCACAGAGACAGAGGGGACAGCAGGGGACCCTGCAGGTCTTCACTGAAGCTCCAGGCCGTCCTCGCTGGCCCAGGGCGTGGACTCTGCGCAGGCCGCACCGGGCACCGTCCCTCGGGGAGGGAGTTTGGGTCAAGGGTTCGCAGTTTGTCGCCGTCGTCTGCCGCATTCAGGGAGCCGAGCGTCCCAAAGCCGCCAATTACCCTGAACTAGTTCGCTGACCTCGTGTGACTTGGTGCCACGGCTCCTCAAAGGCAGCGGTTACATAAGGGGCTGAGAGGGAGGCACAGCTGTCACGCTGTCACGGCGTCTGTGCCACGTGGAAGGGGGCAAGGGTGGTCTGGCCCAGGCCCCCGGGATGGCCCAGCCAGGGGTCACCTGAGGCAGCTTGCACCCTTCTGAGGACGGTGACCTGGACCCTGCCGAGGTGTCCCACACTAACAGTCGCTAACTGCAGCTGTCTCTGCAGGGGACACTGTGGGGATCGGGGCACCTGCGCAGAGCCAGAGACCATGCCAGCAGTCCTGAGCAGCCAGCCTGGCTCCCCGGCCACTGTCCCCATAGCTGGACAAACCTGAGGGGGCTCAGCCGGGCAGGGGCATGAGCTGTGACTTCAAGTTACCTGGGCCAGGCCCATGTTGGTGGCCAGTTCTAACACCCAGTTCCTGCAAGAGCAGCCGGCCACCGTCCCTTATCTCCAAGGCCCCCGCCACCCGCCCCCTGCTTCTGTCCTGAGACAACACAAAGGTGAACTGAATTCTGGGAACGGGCAGAGCTGCTGCTTGTGACCTGGGACCAAGTCCAGGAGCCCAGGTTCCCTAAAGTGTCCTGTAGGAATCAAACCCGTCGGGTGTTCTGAACCGGGCTCCGGGTGGGACAGAGCCCCTGAGGTTTCCAAAAATATGGACAAACCCGTGGACCACGTTTGCCAGACACAGGGCTTCGGGCGGCGAGGGACAGGAGATGGCAGCTGGAGAGGGTGACTTTGGTGATATGCCAGTGTCTATCTGGGGGACTGTCCAGGCCACAGCCCAGGGAGGAGGAAGCGGCTGAGCCTGGAGAACAGCCCGTGGGCCTGGGGCTCAGGGCTGGGAAGGCCGAGCAAGGCAGCAAGACCAAAGAGGAGCTGGGGACCCCTTGCAGGCCCCTCTCCAGGGCTCCCTGAGTGCTGACCAGCACCTGCGAGGGTGAGAACGTCACAGGCTGGGGAATCTTCTGGGTCCAGGCTGCAAAAGAAATCAGGGCTAAGGCGTCTGTGGATGGAGAGGCGTCTGTTGTCCCTAGCGCTCCAGAAAACCTCACCAGCACAGGACGTCGGCCAACGTGTCCCAAAAACCTCGTCCCCATACCAGGAAATGGGCACAGCTCTAACCAGACCCTGTGTGGGTCCCACCTGCCAACCTTGAAAGCAAGACCCAAAGGACCAGGCTGTTTCCACAGGACCTGGCCATGAGCGAGCGCCACAGGATCCAGGGGACGCAAACCTCCCAACGTCTGTCCCCAGGGAGAGCGCAGATTGGGCAGAAGCAAGAAGCCATCGGGAGTGACCAAAACCCACGCGGGTGCTGGGTCAGCGGGAAAGGCTATCAAAATAGCCATCCCAACGCCCTCCATGCCCAGGTCAGAGAGCAGCGGCCAAAAATACACAGCCACACCCCGTCTGTGACAGTTAGCACCCCTAGTCCACCCAGGTGACTAACCCATCAAGTGGATTAATCCGCTGTGTAGACGGCTTCACCTCTGAACATTTCTCGCTCTCTCGCTCCTGAGCCTTGGGGACACCGTGTACCCAACCATAGCACCAGGCCTCTGGGCCCCGGGCTGTCACCCCACTTCCTAGAGCAGCAGGGTGACCTCAGCCTCAGAGGTTTGCAGACACTGCCTGAGCCTGGCCCCCAAGGCCACCTATGCCGATGGCCACACACAGATGGGGCCACGCGCCGGCAGGAGTCTCCTGTGTGGAAGGAGGCAGTTGTTGGATGAGGGCACCCCACACGGCCTGCGGGTGCCAATGACACTCGTTTGTCAGCACCCCTGGGCCGCCGTGGTTCCCAGAGCGGCTGCACCCCGTTCAAGAAACAAGTGGCCATGGCCCAGTTCCAATAAAACTTTATTTATAAAGGCAAGGCGTGGGCCGCACTCTTCAGACCCCTGATCTCAGACACTAAATCCTATGATGAGCCAGTGACCGGAGGCCACAGCGATGGCAGGGACCGTGACCTTGCTTCTCACCCTGCAGCGTGACCCTGAGCCTCACCTCTCTGGGCCTCCATTTCCACAAGAGAAGGCTCATCCAGGGGCACAACCTCGGGGATCTACAGAGGAGACCTCAGTTCCTTGGCCTTCCAAGTGACAAAGGCTGGCTAGGGCACCCTGGGAGCACTGTCCGGTGTCACCAATCATTCTGGTGGCAATATGACAAGTTTTCCAAGATGTCCGAAGGCATAAGGCCACATTTGGACTTGGAGCCCGAGGGGGGCCTTCTAGTTTGGGGCCTCCCCAATTGTATGGTGGCCACTGACTGAAGCCGGCCTCCTCTGGTGGGGCCGGCTGTGGCTACAGGAACTGCCAGGTATGGTCCCTGCAGCTCTGGCCTCTGGCGGTGCTGTCAGTGTCCTTTCATGAGAAAAGAGAGGGGCCAGGGCTCAGAGACCTTGGCCCATGCCCGTATCCCAGCAGCTCGGGAGGCTGAGGCAGGAGGATCGCAAACTGGAGGCCAGCCTCAGCCAAAGCGAGGCCCTGAGCAGCTCAGTGAGACCCTGTCTCTAAATAAAACACAGAATAGGGCTGGGGACGGGCTCAGGGGTCGAGGGCCCCTGGGTTCAATTCCTGGTTCCAAAAAAATGAAAAGGAAGAAGAGGGTGGCGATGGGGCTGGCTTTCCTGCGGACACTGAGTTTGTCACAAGTCCCAGCAAAGCACAGAGATCAGGAATGAATGCCCCAGCTGGATGCCGTGTTCGTCACCGCCCAGCAGTGACCTTCGAGGCCCTCTGTGGGGCTGAGTGTCTTGGAGTGAACGCGCAGAGCTCGGGGTCTTTATCGTCACCTCTGCTCAGCGGGTGGACCCTGGGACACGCGACTGGCTTCCTGGGGGAAAGTCACTTTCAGGGCTGAGAATGGTCTTTATGGACACAGGGGAGGACAGTGAATCCCTGCCCTGCCCCTGGGGCCCAGGGCACTCGGTCATCCCCGAGGGGGACGCATCAGGGCACTTCTGGGGTGGTGCAGGGCCACCACCCTGTGCCCAGAGCTTCTCCAGCTTCCCAGTCGGTGGGTGCAGTCAGAGGCGCTGGAGGCCGGGGGAGGCCGGGGGAAGGCTGCCGCCTCCTTGGGAATCCAGGAGCCGCCTGCGCTGAGAGGTTTGGGAGTGATTTGAACCCTGACGATTCCGATAATGACCCCGTGTGACCTTGGCGAGGCCTGTCACTCTCTGAACCTCAGAGGCCTAGGCAGCTAAGTGACACCAGTAACAGGGACCTACTGGGATACGTCCCCTGAGGACTATGTCCCCAGCTGTGGGCCTTGAGAAGGCATCTGGGACTCTCAGCCCAGAGGCCATCGGCCTGTCTCCAGGGTGTGGACCTCATCACACTCCTCGTTCCTGTCACCTCACTGTCTCTCTGTTCTCAACCCAGGGGCCCTTGACCCCTGAGCCCCGTCCCCAGCCTTGTTTTCTATTTTATTTAGAGACAGGGTCTCACTGAGCTGCTGAGGGCCTCGCTTTTCCTGAGGCTGGCCTCTACCTTGCGATCCTCCTGCCTCAGCCTCCCCAGCTGCTGGGATGCAGGGGTGGCCACTGCGCCTGGCTGTGGTTTACTTTCATCCATTTATTCACTCGCTCGTGTCCCCAGGCTCCACTGAGCAGGCAGAAGGGTCCTTTGAGACCTGTGGGTTGACACCCCTCCCCTGACCCGGCCCCTCCTCACTGAGACTCCTCACAGTGACCCGGACATGTGGCCGGCCCCTCCTCTAGAACAGGAGCCAGGGTGGCAGGGCTGGACCATCTGCCCTGGGGCTTCTCGTTGGCCTTAGTGGAGGTGCCCTTCGCCTCCTGTCGCCCAAGCCTGGGGGGCAGTTCTGTACCCCACTGCTCTCCCCTTGACCTGGAGCAGCCCAGTCTGTCCCTTGGTGTGGACACTGGGGCTCAGCAGGCCCCTGTCCTGTTGGGAGGGGCTGCGCTGGTCCAGGGCCCCTGGGCCTTCCTAGCTGTGGCCCGGCACTCAGACCCCTCCCTGTGCGTCCTGCGCCTCCGCACACAGCCCTGCCCCAGGCCCCAAGCCCGTGGTCTTCCTGGACAGTGGCCCAGCCGCCCCTGGAGCCTCGAAGAACACACCCGTCCCCTCTTCCCAGCCTGGAGGCTTGGCCTTCTCCAGGACAGTGAGCCCCATGTCCCCTGGGCCCCAGGGACAGTCCTGCAGGGCTCTGTCCACACTGAGCTCAGGGTCCTGTGGACACCGCTGTGCCCAGCCGTGCCCCAGGGAGGCCAGCCTCACTCCTCGAGCCTCCTGTCCCCATCTGTGAAGTGAGACCCTAACACGGGGTGCCCACGCACTGTCGGGGACCTCACAGTCGGTGCCTCAGGCTTTGGGGGCCATGTGGTCTCTTCCATCCATCATGAGAATGACGCAGCCACAAGCAGATTGGAAAAGATACGCAAATGGCGAGGCTGGCAGCCTCCCAGCAAACCCAGGGCTGCGGTTTAAATAGCGTATCTGGGGCAGGTGCCAAAGGAGGGCCAGCTGTGGCTGTACCCTGATCAGCAGTGACAATGATGGGGTGGTGCTGATGCCGACAACATCTTCTAGGAAGAGAACTATCAGAAGCTCATATTCTGCCAGGCACAGAGGCCCACGCCTGTAACCCGAGTGGACCAGGAGGCTGAGGCAGGAGGATCGAAAGGTGGAGGCTGGCCTCAGCAACCTAGCAGGAACCTGTCTCTGAATAAAATATAAAAAGGGCTGGGATGTGGCTCAGGTTAAGTGCCCTTGGGTTTAGGGTTTAATCCCCAGTGCCAAGATGGAAGGAGGGAGGGAAGTGGGGAGGGAGGGAGGGAGGGACTCATGGGCCAAGGTCACAGGAGTCTGTGGGCTCACAGACACGAGGTTGAGTGGCTTGGTTGGTTTGTTTTCCACAAGGAGGTGGCCTTTACAGTGACCTTTATTCTGCTAAAATAAGTTCAAACTCTCTTGAATCTTTAACTTGTGGATGAACACACAGGGCCTTAATTTTGCCCCAGCCCCAGCCCTTTCTAAAACTTTTATTGTGAGATGGTTTCTCCAACGTGCCCAGGCCAGCCTCTAACTTTCAGTCCTCCTGCCTCAGCCTCCTGAGCGGCTGAGATTACAGATGGGCACCCCTACGCCTGTCATCTGTCATTTTAAGAACCATGCCACCTGGCCTCCGGCTCTGCTGAGGTGAGGCCCCTCTGATGGTCGGCCTCCCTCCCAGGCAGCAAGAGGATTCCTTCTAACCAACTCCTTCTAACCACCTCTAACCAACTCCTTGTTCAGTTTACCCCGATTTCCCGTTGCCTTGTAAGTCTCCCTAATTAAACGCTGGCCTCCTCCTGTAGACTGTGGGCTGCTGCTCCCCAGGGAAGAGAAAGGAAGAATCGAGACTAATCAAGAGTATATCTGGTGCTCGCCTTGGGGAGGCAGGGGCTGAGCCCAGAGAGGTCACTTGCCTGCCCAGGGACACACAGCATACAAGTTTGAGAGCAGAACAGGACTGTGCCGCCATCCACTGCCCCCTCCACCCAATGCCACTGACCTTGATGGATAGTCGCTCTCGTTCTGCACCCACCTGAGCCAGATGGCCCTAACGGTCTGCAGAGGCCACACCCTCGTCCCTAAGGCCACACCCAGGGTGCCTCTGCTGCTGTTGTCCGGTGCCCGTGGGACAGGTGTTGATATCATGGTCATGGGGAGAAACAGCAGTGCTGGACTCTCCTGCCCTCGGCCTTAGTCAGTTCTGTGTGGCTATAATACAGTGCCTGAGGCCGGGAGACTTATAAAGGAAAGAGGTTTGCTTGGTTATGATTCTGGTGGCTGGAATGTGTAGACAGCATGGCCTCCTTGTTCCTTGGGGTCATTTGAAGGGTAGAATGGAAGAGAATTTGCCGCAGTGTGTTCTCAGGGCCTCTACTTTTTAATTCACTTTTTAAATCTTGTCCATAAAAATTTTTCAATGGAGTGACTCTATCATACAGTGTTACCGTATTGACCACAGTTAGGTTCAGGTTCAGGACACTCACTCTGTTTTGCAAAGATCCCTGCCGTCTCCCAGCAGAACTTCTTTACCTTCCCAAACGGAAACTCCACCCTGTTAGACAGTGACTGCCCAGTTTTCCTCTCTCAGCCCCAGATACCCGCTATGCTACTTTCTGTCTCTGTGAACTAGACCAGTCCGATGATGAATGGGAGTCATTCCACAGCATGTCTGTGACTGGCTTATCACTTAATGCCCTCACGGTTCATCCATGTTATATCAGGTCATGATGTTCTTCATTTTTTAGGGTTGTATAATATTCCACCGTCCCAAGTAACTACATTTGTCTGCCTGTTCATTCATTGGTGGACACCGGGGTCACTTCTGCTTTTTGGCTACTGTGAGTCTTGCTGCTGTGAATGTGGGTGTGCTAATACCTGTCTGAGTCCCCGCCTCCCATTCTTTCAGGTTTTGACTTGGAAGTGGGGCTCCTGGACCCTGAGATCATCCTCTCTTTGATTTTTGAGGTTCCGCCATATTGCTTTCCCCTGTGGCTGCACCACTGTCTGTCGTCCCCAGCGCTGCACAGGGGCTGCCAGCTTCTGCGTCCTCCTCGGTCCTCAGCTCGGAGCCTCTTTTCTGGGCTGTCCTATGTCATCTTGGTACAAGTGTCTACCCAAGGCCTCAGCTTTTCGTTTAATTCAGCTATTTGTCAAGTTTGAAGATTTCTTTCCGTAGCTGACCTTTTGCGATAGAGAAACATCCATGTGCCTTTATTATTTTTGTCTTTAAGTTTTTTACTTCTTTTTAGCTCTCCATGATGGCAGCGAGCATTCTGACATATCACACCTACACGGGGCATGACTTCCCACTCCTGTGGCTGCACCTGCTGTGGGGTGTCCCTGGTCGTGGGTTCCTCTGTGAACATGGGAAAGTGATGTCCATTCATTCCCCTGTCTCTCCCAGTCCCCCTCCCCTCCCCTCCCTTCACTCCCGTGCGTCTCATCCAAAGTACCTCTCTTCTTCCCTACGCCCCCACCCCTGTTATTGTGGGTCAGCACCCGCATATCAGAGAAAACTTTCATCTTTTGGTTTGGGGGACTGGCTTATTTCACTTACCACGATCATCTCCAGCTCCATCCATTTACCAGCAAATGCCCTAATTTCATTCTTTTTTAAGACTGAGTAATATTCCATTGTGTATAAATGCCACATTTTTTTTTTAAAGAGAGAGTGAGAGAGACAGAGAGAGAGATAATTTTTTTAAATATTTATTTTTTAGTTTTCGGCGGACACAACATCTTTGTATGTGGTGCTGAGGATCGAACCCGGGCCACACGCATGCCAGGCGAGCGCGCTACCACTTGAGCCACATCCCCAGCCCAATGCCACATTTTTTTATCCACTCATCCACTGAAGGGCATCTAGGTTGGCTCCACAGTTTAGCTATTGTGAATTGTGCTTCTACAAACACTGATGTGGCTGTGTCCCTGTGGTATGCTA
Organism: Marmota flaviventris; assembly: GCF_047511675.1. Lineage (NCBI taxonomy): Eukaryota > Metazoa > Chordata > Mammalia > Rodentia > Sciuridae > Marmota > Marmota flaviventris. The sequence goes on from NC_092517.1 coordinate 18,537,530, forward strand.
TTTTTAAGTCCTTTGGGTATAAACCGAAGAGAGGGATAGCTGGGTCAAATGGTGGTTCCATTCCCAGTTTTCCAAGGACCCTCCATACTGCTGTTAATGAGGACGTCAGGAGCGCCCACCTCAGGACTCGTGGTGATTAAATGAGATCATGCAGTGAAGTCCTCCCAGGCCCCGGAGCATCCCGAGTTTGGGGAGGACCCCGTTCCTTGGCAGCCATGGACCGAGCACCTGCGCTTTGCTGCACACTGGGGTGGAGCCGTGAAGGGACAGACAGGCCCTGCTCTCCTGGGTGCAGGCGGGTGGCATATGGCAGCCCCCGGTGCGGGGCCTCCTGGGCCTCAGGCCTCCTTCCCTCCCCTGCTCTGCGGCTGCACCGGGCCCTTGGCCTGCTGGGCCTCGCGGGTCCTCCCTCCCTCCCTGGGGTGGAGGCCACAGCGCTGTCACGGGGCTCCAGACACGTGGGGCGACAGCCGCCCCTCGGGGGAGGTGCAGGGCCAGGGTGATGGATGGGGCCTTGGGGGCGCTGGAGGGGTGATTAAAATGCTGGCTGGACTTTAGGAAACATAATTGGAAACCAATGGAAGCCATTGATCTGCCTAATGGGAAGCCGATGGGAGCCGGGAGCCAAGGGCGCTGACCGCTCCTGCCCAGGGAGGGAGGAAGGGAGGGAGGGAGGAAGGCAGCCAAGATCCAGGCAGCCCCTTCCCGCAGAGGGCCTGCGCGGGGCGGGGCGGGGCCAGAGGGATGGGTGGAGCCTGAGGAGATGGGCGGGGCCAGGAGGGAGGGCGGAGTCCGGGGCGGGGCCAGAGGGTGGGTGGGGCCGGAGGGTGGGTGGAGCTGGGCAGGGCCAGGAGGGGTGGGGCCGTAGGGGTGGGGCCAGGAGGGGCGGGGCCTGCAGCAGAGCACCCAGCCCTCTGCCCTCCCACCCTGGAGCCTGGGGAGCTGGACACATGAGCCAGGCCCCAGCTGCCTGCACGGCCAAGGTCAGCACACCTCCCCACCGCAGGCCCCTCCTCTGGAAGCTCCTGACCTCCCAAGTGGTCCTGAGCACTAAATGCCAATAATAGGTGGGTCCCAGTGGTCACACGCCTCAGGCCTGGGACACATAGGATAGTGACCAGGATACCCCAAATCGTCACCTTCTTGGAGGTAGTGTTTGAGTGGGTGTAATGAGAAATAAGAGGACTTAAGGGCCGGGTGCTGGGGCACTCCCTGGAATCCTAGTGGCTCCGGAGGCTGAGGCAGGAGGACCCCAAGTTGGAGGCCAGCCTCAGCAACTTAGCGAGGCCCTAAGCCACACAGCAAGACCCTGTCTGTAAATAAAAACTAAAAAGGGCTTAGGATGGGGCTCAGGGGTTAGCACCTCTGGGCTCAATCCCCAGTACCCAAAACAAAAGAGGCTACTTATATTGTCAGAGAGGATCCAAGCAGGGGGACGTGCCTAGAAGGACCAGAAGCTGTGGCCTGCAGTGAAGTACGCAGCCTGCCCTGTGTGGGGACCCCTCCCGCGTGTCCACCCTGCACCATGGAGAGCTGCTAGTACAGATCTGCCCTGTTCCTCCGGCAGAGCCCCTGGAAACCCATGTCTTGATGCCCATTTCTCAGCCAAGCAAACTGAGGGTCAGAGAAGAACAGCCCCTGGCCCACAGGGTGGGTGGTGACCCTTCACTTCCAGCCCTGCGCCAGCTCTTGGGGACTCTCCAAAGACTCACACTCCATAGCCAAGTGCCAGCCTCTCCTGGTGTCAAGATCCAGGGTTCCAGAGTGACTGAGCCGCGGAGCTTGGGTCCCCCCTCCTGCCGAGGCCGGAGTTACTTTGCAGCACTTACTGTGAAATCCTCTCTCAGGACCTGGAGGGGAGGGAGGCCAGCGTCGGTCGGCCTCTGAGTATTGATTCCTGGACTTTACAAGGGCTTATCTCCGAGACAATAAAATTGAAAGATGGCCCATGGACAACCCGGTGTTTGACACGGCCGCAAGCCCTGCCTGGGCTCCAGGCACTACCAACTCTCCTGCCTCCACTGGGCCTCCCTGGTCGAGGCTGAAACGGGGACTTGGAGTCTAGTTCTGCTCCCCACCCCGCTGTCCTGCACCCTGACTGCCTCTCTGCCTTCCACCCCACCCCTCGTGGACACCTGGGACCCCAGAGCACCCCAGCTGCCTACCTCTCCCTGCCCTGGCAACCCCACCGCTGGCCCTCCCAAGACCCTGCCTGGCTCCCCTCTTTCCCTCCTGCCCCCTGAGCAGCAGAGGGACTTCAGAAAACACGGATGGCATGGGGGCAGTGCCAGCCATCCACCCTCCCAGGGCTTCCTTCTGCCCTCACCATGAATTCCAAACTCCTCCCAACAGCCTCCCGGCCTGAGGCCCACCTGGCCTCCCTCCACAGCCTCCTCTTGCTCCATTCCTACTCGGCTGTCCGTAAGACCTTCCGGCCCACTCCCTGTTTCTGGCCTGGACCATCCTTGCCCAGGGCTCTGCGAGGCCTGCCTTGTTCCCGTGTCTGCTGAGGTCGCCTCCCCGGGAAGCCCTCCCTGATCACCCTGTCACCTCTTCATAGCCTGAGCACCCTCTGGAGGTATCGTCCCTGTCCCTAATTCCTGTGACAGCAAGTACTGCTCTTCCTGCGTACTGCTCACTCCTCGGGCCTGGACCAGGGCTCAGTAAGCACTCGTAGGATCAATCAATGGACAGAACGTCACCACTGACCTGAGACTCGCTGGCCCTGAGGTCTCAGCCCCTGGCTCTGTGCCCAGCTCCAACTCTGAGAGGCAGGAGCCAAGACACGTCTTGGAGGCTGGTGTTTGTGTGAGGCCCAACCCCCGGTAGTCAGCCTCCATCCCAGGGCACTTGATGACGAACATTCACCAGGCGATAAGGAGGGGAGGGGGACAGGTGGCAGAGGGCACAGGAAGAACGTGGCATAGAAAAAAGGAGGGTAGCCAGGCCATGAGCCACCTTAGGCACCTCGGGGGCTGGCTCTGGGAGGCCCAGTCGGGGCCTCCAGAAGCCCACTCCATGCCTGGGCCATCAGCTGGGACCATCAGGGCTTTAAGCTCCGGGGCCGTGCAGGCAGATGGACATCTCCCAGGACGCCATCGAGCTGGTCGTTAAGAACAGACGCGGACGCCAGCCTTCCCGAGTGACAAATGGCTGATAATTAATGTTGGGTCTGCCCGTTATTAATCAATTTAAAGTCGAATGTGCGGCCAGAAGCGATTCCAGGAAAAAAAAAAATCCTGCCCAGCCCCGCAGCCTCCCGCTGTCCCTCATCCGTCACCAGCTTTGCAAGCAGCTCATTAAAATGTGGAGAGAACTGCGGCTGCAGAAACGGAGCCCTTGCAGGCTGAGGTGGCCGAGGGTCTGCAGAAGGAGGCCGCGGGGAGGCGGGCTGGGGGCGGGGCATGTGGGTGGGGCCATTCCAGTGATTGGCGGGGGCTGTGGGTGGGGCCATTCCATTGATTGGCGGGGCTGGGGGCAGGGCCATTCCAGGGGTAGGCGGGGCCGTGGGTGGGGCCATTTGGGGAATGGGCGGTGCCATTCCAGGAATGGGTGGGGCCATTCCAGCGATTGGCAGGGCTATGGGGGGCCATTCCAGGGATAGGCGGGGGGGGGGGGGGGGGGGGGGTGGGGGGGGGCTGTGGGCAGGGCCATTCCAGGGATGGGCGAGGCTGTGGGTTGGGCCATTCCAGTGATTGGCTGTGGGCGAGGCTGTTCATGAGATGGGTCGGGTTGTGGGTGGGGCCATTCTAGGAATGTGCGAGGGGGCCGTAGGCGGGGCCATTCCAGGGATGGGCGGGGCTGTGGGCAGGGCCATTCCAAGGGTAGGCGGGGCCGTGGGTGGGGCCATTTGGGGAATGGGCGGTGCCATTCCAGGAATGGGTGGAGCCATTCCAGCGATTGGCAGGGCTATGGGGGGGCCATTCCAGGGATGGGCGAGGCTGTGGGTTGGGCCATTCCACTGATTGGCGGGGGGCTGTGGGCGAGGCTGTTCAAGGGATGGGTCGGGTTGTGGATTGGGCCATTCTGGGAATGTGCGAGGGGGGCTGTAGGCGGGGCCATTCCAGGGATGGGCGGGGCTGCGGGTGGGGCCATTCCAGGGCTCTGAGGGAGGGGCGGGAGGAGGAGCCCTGGGGAGATGGGCAGAGGGCGTCCTCTGCTGAGCCACCAGGCAGAGTCCAGCCCCAGACCTTGGTGGCCAGGGTCCCTCCTGGATGCAGGTTGGGGGAGGTTGTTGTGGAGAAGCCAGACCTGGATTTCAGGTCCCTCTTTTTCTGCCCACCGAGGGGGAGCCGGTCCCCTCCCCCTGACCGTGGTTCTCCTCTCCCGTGAACCAGCACCCTCTCAAAGTTGGCAAGGAGGCAGGGAGGCCACGTTGGACAGGCCCAGGACAGTACCCAGGCGCACAGTAGGTGCTCAGTAAGTGATAACTGTCTGCCTGTCATCCAAAGGTGAACTGGGGCAGGGGACAGCTGAGCGGGCGTCTGGTCACTTGCCCTTTGCCAGGACATCTTTCGGGGCTCCAAAGGCCCTGCCTTTGCCGTCTCCCTTCCTCTGGGAGTGTGCTCTCTTCGCGTCCCCAAGCCGGCAAACTCCTACACGGCCTTCAAAACCCACCTCGCAGGCCCCTCCTCTGCGCCGTCTTCTGATGCTCGCTCACCATCATTTTTTTTTTTTTTATTGGTACCAGGGATTGAACCCAGGATCACTCGCCCACTGAGCCCCGTCCCCAGCCTTTTTTATATTTTATTTAGAGACAGGGTCTCACTGAGTTGCTTAGGTTCTTGCTTAATTGACGAGGCTGGCCTCCAACTTGCGATCCTCCTGCCTCAGCCTCCCAAGCTGCTCCACCGCACCCAGCTCAGGCCCCATTCTTTGGGTCAATCAGCCCAGATCACGGACGGCAGCTGGGGCAGTGGGACCCTAGGGTGTGAAGAGGCAGGATGGCTGCTGGGGTCTGGACCACGGAGAGCTCCTTTTGCCTCTCACCATGGCTTCCGATGAGTGCTGGTGGGTGGGTGGCTGGGTGAACCGGGTCTCAAGGGAATCTGGTCCCTGTCCCCGCGGCCTTGGTCTGACTCCATTCGGCTTGTCCTTGGGACTCTAGGATGGAGCCCCCCCCCCCCATGCGTCTGTGAGCCGCGCCCCTCCCTTTGTCCCGCGGCCCCGCCCTCCGCCCCCACCTCCCGGCTCCGCGTCGCAGCTGCGCCCCCCCCCGCCCCCTGCCAATCAGAGCCCCATTGTCCTGCGGCATCTGGAGTCTCTGAACTGCCGCTCATCATCCTCTGCGGGAGGACGTCCCGCTCCATTCACAAGCGCCCGCTCCTAAAAGGCTGGTGATTGCGTCCTCAGTGTCCCCACGGGGCCTACCCAGAGCCTGCAGTGGTGGCAGAAAAAGCCCCAGGTGGCGGAGGAGGGGGTGGGGCTGCGTGATTATCTCGGAGCAGGAAGCAGCTCCGTCTCCGAAGAGGCCTGGGTGTGCATGAAGTAGGGGACCCAGTTGTAAAGATGTCCTTTGCTCCATCTGTCTGTCCCCCGATGCTGCCGCTGTCCCCAAGCCTGCCCTTCCCTAACCTAGTGGGCGTCGGCATCCCCTGGAGGCTGGTTCTACCCCACACATCCGGACCCCACCCCAGCGCCTGAGTCATCGGTCCCAGTGGACCTGAGCATTTGCTATGTGTTTCCTGCAAGTTCCCTGGGGACCAGGTGGTGGGTGAAGGGACAGAGCACACACAGCCTTCAAACCTCCATGGGGACTTCCTGGAGAACCTTGCAGGGCTGGGCTGGCCTCCGGACCGGACGCTGGCCTTGAGGAGGCTGGCCTTGGGGGGGGGGGGTGCTGAGAGAGCCCTCACCTGCCCAGGGCAGCCCAGGGCAGGGACTGCCAGCTTCCTGGCTCACTGGAGAACTGGGGCTACAACTGGAGGTCATCTTGAGCCTTGTTCCAGAACCATCTAATGCAGCCCCACCTGGGAAGGTATAGATGGCTATTCTCCCGCCACCTCTGCATTCCCTGCAGAGCCCAGAGAGGGCAGTTGTTCTCTGAAGGTCACACAGCCCACCAGGCAGCCGAGATCCAGGATAGAAGGTCCCAGAATTTGTGGTTGCTGAGCCAGACAGCCTGAATATGACCCCACACCCCTCTGCCCAGCAGTGTCCGTGGACAGGCCCCAACCACTCTGTCCCTGCTTTTGGCCTCTGTTCTTGGGGGCAGCAGAGGAAGGCGCCTGGTACAGGGCCTGGTTCAGATGGAGGGAGAAGGTGAAGCAGAGCTCCAGGCTCTCACCCACTGGGTTCAGCAGCCTGCGCGTGGGAAAAGTGCTCTAGCCATCTGTCCACGAAAATCCCAGGGCTGCTCGGCACCATGGCACACACTGTCCTCCCAGCAGCTCTGGAGGCTGAGGCAGGAGGATGGCAAGTTGGAGGCCAGCCTCAGCCATGGCGATGTGCTAAGCAACTCAGCGAGATCCTGTCTCTAAATAAAATACCAAATAGGGCTGGGGATGAGGCTCAGGGGTGAAGCACCCCGGGGTTCAATCCCTGATACAAAGAAAAGAAAAAGAAAAAAAGGTCCCCTGCCTCGCTGCCCCAAGCCCTGGGGCCTGTGCCCGGATGGAACCCTCAGTGCTGTCCCAAGGGGGGACTTGTGAACGGTCCCACCTGCTGCCACAGGAGGGCGCCAGCTCTGCTGTGAGATCCCCACATGGTCGCTGGAGGGGCGTTTTGCAGCCTGCGGTAAGGACCGGGCCTCGGGTCCCCTCCCTCCAGAGCTGGCTAGTCCTGCAAGCTCTGGCCACAGGGCAGGGTGGCTTATTTCCAGCTAGATGTCGCCCGGGGCACCGGGTAGCACTTCCTGCCTGGGTTCGGCTAAAAGAATCCCAGCTACCGACAGGCTGCCAGGTTGTCACAACAGCGATAGAACCTTGAGGCCTGGGAGCCACACGTCCCTGGGGGCCAGAGAGGGCGTCCCTGGGAAGTGTGGCTGGAGCAGGATGGCCCAGGTGACAGGGACAGGAGGAGGTGGCCTGGATCCCACGCAGGGGCCTCGGGCAGCAGGGTCTGGAGGTTTTGAAGCCTGAGAGAGAACTGGGGTTTCTGTAGATGGCGAGGGGGGCATCACGGCCGGGACAAGGCCTGGCGGGGGGCTGGACGGGCCACCAGGGTCCCCGCGCTGGGTGGCTGGATTTGCAGGCAGGACTCTCCCAGCCGTTGCCGCAGCTCTGCGGCGCCCTCTGCTGGCCTCGCTGAGCATCGCATCCCGCGCCCTCAGGCTCCCGGGCTCCTGAGCACTTAGGGGAGGCTCCCAAGGTGGTTCGTTTTTTTTCTTTCTTTTGGGGGCCCTGGAGATTGAACCCAGGGACACTCAGCCACTAAGCCATGTCCCCAGCCCTATTTTGCATTTTATTTAGAGACAGGGTCTCACTGAATTGCTTAGGCCTCCCTAAATTGCTGAGGCTGGCCTCCAACTTGTGATCCTCCTGCGTCAGCCTCCTGAGGCGCTGGGAGAACACGCAGGTGCCCCAGCACTGGGCTGAAGGATTTTTATAAAAATATATTTCTGCATATTAAGCAGCCTGCTGTAGGGAATTTAAAAATAAAGAAAATAAAGTCCAACAGGGAATCCCACCACTCAGAAGTGGCAGCTATGAATGACGTCACGTCTTGGCATTTCTGTTTCTGGAAGTTTCTGTCATCGTGAATGATCTGGTCCCGTCCCACGGACTGCGCTTTGCAATACGCTTTGCTGGTTAGCGACCGTCACGGCGGACTCCCCAGCAGTGTGGATCCCTTGTGTTCCCGACCTTAGAGGTGACCCTAAATTTGCATGGGTCTGATCGTCTGTCCCTGTCACCCACGCACGTGGCCGCCATCTGTGAGCGGGAAACTCAGTCCCGTCTTGGACTCTCCTTTGCTGAGTCCTCGGGAGGGGGCAGGGCCTGAGTCGTGGCAGCTCAGGACAGATGGCAGGTCCCCGGGAAGGCGGGAGGGGCGGGGCAGGCTGTCCCCAGGCTGGACTGAGCACTGCGGAAGGTCCCGGCAGTGAGGCCACTAGGGCAAGGGCCCAGGTGCTCCCTCCCACGGCTCCAGGGCCTCCTTGCCCACTTCTGTCCCTTCAGCGTCCTTGTCCCCAGGGCCATGCCCGATTGTCCTTCCTTACCCCTGGCCCTTCCTCCTGCCTCTGCCCATGAGCCCTGAGACTCCATCCCGCCCCCTGGCGCTCGACTGCAGGGCCTCCCTGCCTCTCTCCAGCGTAAGGTCCCACCTCCTCTGGGTCCCCATCCTCGTGTCCCCTCCAGGGGACCCCCAGGAAGGCTCAGTGTGGTCACAGCCTTACCAGTCTCTGTGCCCAGGAAACCCGCCCTGGTGCCCCATGACCCTCACCGTGAAGCCCGAGCCCCGCCCAGGGTGTCCCTGTCACCTCCACGCCTTCGCCTACACCATCTCACCTGGAAGTCACACAGTCCCTGTGCGCTGTCTGTCACGGTGACCAACTTAGAGGAAGAAAAGTCTGTCTGAGCTCATGACACCAGGGACCCCATCTGTGTCAGCCAACCCCCAGGCCCTGGGCCTGAGGTGACGCAGAGCATCCTGGTGGAGGGACATGGTGGGGACAGCTGCTCTGTGCAGGGCAACCAGGAAGAGGGACAGGAAGAGGGCACATGGGAGGTGCCAGGGACAAAGGACATGCTCCCCAAGGTCACATCCCCATTACCCACCTCCTCCAGCCATTAGTCTGCTGGAGGCACCTCGCAGAGAGTCCGTTCAGCCATTAGTCCAGCCGGGCGGTGACGCACCTGTCATCCCAGCAGATCGGGAGGCTGAGGCTGGAGGATCGTGAGATGGAGGCCAGCCTCAGCAAAAGCGAGGCCCTGAGCAGCTCAGTGAGGCCCTGTCTCTAATAAAATGCAAAATAGGGCTGGGGACGAGGCTCAGGGGTCGAGGGCCCCTGGTTCAATCCCTGGTCCCCCTCAAAAGAAAAAAACAGAAACGAAAGTTCCAGGAAGGTCGCCCGTTGGGTGGCAGGGCCAGGAGGGCCCTCCTCCCTGGGGCCACAGAGCTCCGTCCCTGACACTCTGCTTCCCCGCCCAGAAGGCCTGTGACTTGCAGATCTGTCCTCAACCTTCCCTGTCCCCCCTCTTCCCAAACGTGGGGGCTCTCAGTTTGGAACTTTCCAGTTGGGGGAGGACAGTCCCTGGTGTTCAGTGTCTCCAGAGCATCCCGCATCAGGTCCCTGTCCCATTCCGCAGTGACAAGAGCCACCGTGAGAACAGATGAATCTGGGAGAGGGGTAGGTGCGACTTTCTGAGCTCCACCTCCCACAGGTTAAATCACCCAGCTCACTTCTACCTCAGGACCTTGACACACGCTCTTCCCCTGCCTGGAATCCACCCTGCTCCCCTCTGCCCCAGGGCCTTGGCACACACTCTTCCCTGTGCGTGAAAAGCCCCTCCCCCCATCTTTCATTTTAGGGGGTTCTCAGCCGTCTGAGCTGTCCCCGAGAGATGGTCCCTGGCCACCCCATCTAATGCAGATGGCCGCCCTCCCCTCCTTCTCTCCCCCTCCCTCCTGCATCTCTTCTGCGTGCTGGATTTCTGGTCCTGTTATGCAAACCTGCATATTCAGTGACATGTTTATTTCCCAAGTCCCCCTGGAATGTAGACACAGGGGACATGAATCCTTTGCAGGCCTCGTTCATGGGCATCTGGGTAACGCACTCGCATCCCTGGCACAGGGCACACTTGGGGGCAGGGACAGGAGGCCATTTTTGACCCTGAAACCCTTAGGTCCTGACCAGGCCACTTAACCTCATGTTAGGGGGACAGTGCGTGGGAGGCCCTCCGGGGACCCCAACGTGGCATTTAGGGTCCCGATTCTCAGTGGCACCGCCAAGAGCCAGCAGATGGGTCGCAGGGCTCTCGCAGCAGAGGGGACCTGGGGACGCCTGACTCCGTGCCCAGGTGGGGACAGGGCCCAGGGGGACAGCCAGGGTCCCGTCCCCGTGCGTGCGGGGGTCCCGGCTGGTGGCCGGCCGCGCCTGCAGCTGCAGTTACCATGGCGACGAGCGCCTCGGCGATTGGTCCAGCGCGGCCGCAGCGCGCTCCCGGCCGCGGGAGGCTCCCGCTCGTGTCCCCTCCCCCGGACGCCGCGCGAACCCGGAGACGCCCCCGCCCTGCGCCACCACCGCCACCGAGGTGCCTGCGCGGAGGGCGCGTCCCCAGGAGGGGCCCCGGCACCGGCAGACGCCCCCGCCAGGCGACCATGGCGACTCCGCGACCCCGCGGGCTCCGGGTCGCCCTGTGAACCCCGCGCCCAGGAACCTGTCACCGGCCCCCGCCGCCCCCGCCACCGCATCCCGCAGAGCATCCCGCGCCTCCCGGGCCCCCAGGGGCCGGCGCGAGGGGACTCGGACTGCGACAGGATGGCTTGCAGGAGACGCTACTTGTGAGTACGCGTGACAGGTTGACGCCGGAGCCACCTGGAGTGGGGGAGGGGAGGGGCTGTCCCCGCGGGGCTCTGGGCTGGTGGCCGGGACACCGCTGTTACTCAGCACGTCTTGGTCTCAAGGATCCTGGGCTGTGCGACCAGCTGTCCCCTTCCCAGCCCATCCCCAGGGTCCCCAGCCCCATGCTCCCGCGGTGGCTTCGGCGTCACCCGCAGCCTGCGTGGGAGGAAGTCCTGGTGCCCAGGGAGCCTGCTGCTGGCCCTGCGCCCTGCCTGGGGACACAGATTGGCTGGGGCAGGGGTTGGTGTCCTCTGGGGACAGATGAAGGGCCAGCCCTCCCCCAGCAGGGCAGCCTCGGTGTCCAGCGGTGGCATCCAGGTGTCCCAGGGGCTGGCAGCAGCGGCCTGTCGTCCGGGCCTTGGGCCAGCGGCAGAGGCCCTTCTGACCCGCCGGGTGGTGACATCACGGCTGATGTTTATGGTCACCGGGCCGCGGCTCCAGCCTGTCCTCCCAGGGACTGGGATGGCGGGATTCAAAGGCCACCTTCCCTGCAGCCCTGTGCCCTGCCCCGCCATCCCACGTCCTCCAGAGGCTTGAAGTCACAGGGACTGGCCTGGCCACCTGCCCGGGGCGGGCGGCTGTTGGAGGCCTGAGGGACCCGGCTGGGGGTCACGGAGCAGCCGGGAGCCCCCCGGGTTGGATTCAGCCCCGTGAGGACGAGGGACAGGAGACCTGGGTCAAGGGGCGGTGCCTGGCTGGAGGGACAGCCAAGTCCCCTGCGCTCTGAGGCCAGGAGGGGACTTGGTGGCCCCAGGAAGCCACAGTGTCCCCCCACAGCAGGGCCTGGAGGGGACAGGGATGCAGCATCGCAGGCTGCATCAGTAGTGGCCTCTGTCTGGCCCGAGGTGGTGGCTTCTTAGGTTGTTCGTGGCAGGACACGGTCCCCACCAGGCCCTGTGGCTGTACCTGTGGAGACAGTAAGTCCCCGGGCCTGGAACTTCTGTCACCACCCCCGGGACTAGGTCCCCATTCAGCTGTCTCTGCCCCCACAGCTGCGCCTGGTGACAGAGACGCTCAACTTCGGGGGGGGCGGTGACAGCTCCTGCGGAGACAGAGATGTCCTGAGGGTGGACGTGACATCGTCCCTGGAGAGTCACTGGTTGTCGGTGGTGGGACCCCGCAGCCCAGGCTGGACGGGTGCGGTCGCTCCGCGTTGGTGATGGGGACAGAGGTGCGGCAGACCCCCTAGGACCTGGAGTGGCCCAGCTAGGGGTGGGGACCGTCACCAGGCTCTGCCCAGGAGTAACCTGAACAGCATCAAAATCATCGTCATCGTCACCATCCCCTGTCCCGGGTCCCGAGGTGCAGACTCTGGGCTGGGGACGGGGCGGGGCTGGGCCCCCAGGGTCTGCTGAGTACCTGGCTGTGGCCGGTGGCCCACAGACACAGCTACTCTCTGTGGTGACATTGCTGAAGGCCCCTGTGACTGACTCCCTGCCCTGTCCCTCTGTCGCGTTCTGAGAGAATCTCAGGGGGTCTGGTTCCTGTCCCTGGGGTCCCGGAACCTGCACTGGAGCGTGGCCACGGTGGCTGCAGCAGAGGGGCCTGGGGGTCTGGGGGACATGGTGTCCCCGCTTCCCTTCCTCATGCACCTCGGCCTCTGCTCCAGCTCAGGGACCCCCGTCTGGGCACAAGGATGTCCCCACCCTGCGCCCGCGCGCTGTCACGGGTCCTTGGCGCTAGAGACCCACAGGCTGGTGTGGCAGGCCCGCGTGGAGCCCGTGTCCCTGTCCCTCCTGGGACCTAGCCGAGGTGGCCCTCGGTATCTGATAAGCGTCTGCTTGCCCACTGCGGGTCCCCAGAACCAGGGACAGGGCCACCCTGGGCCTGGGGCTCCTCCGGCACCTGCTGTTGGAGCTCGCTAGTCCCCAAGGCTCTCTGTGTGGCCCTGGTGGGCGCCAGGCACCTCTGGGCACCTGACTTTCCCACAGCCACATGGCGGTGACCTCAGAGCTGCCCCGAGTGGCCTCATGGTTTGCTCAGGCCAGCTCCCTGGTAGGTTGTCCCCACCTGCTGTGACAGTGGCCTTCCTGATCCTGTTGTACAGAGGGGGACTCAGGCCTTGGGGGGAGGAACAGGGCAGGGTCCTCAGAACCGTCCTGCTGGCAGCGTGTCCCCCCATGCCACCCCCCAGCTCTGCGCAGATGTACCCAGGGTCCCCATGTGTCCCCACTAGCGTCCCTCAGCCCAGGACAGCCCTGCCCACAGGGCCACTTCCAGGAGTGAGCTCCCAGGGACTGCCAGAGAGCCTGGCCTCTGTCACTGACAGCAGGACAGTGCTGGCTGGGGACACGGTCCCTCAGGGCCACTGCATCCTGGGACTCGGGCACGGGGCCTTGCTGTCAGGGCCCGGGGTGTCCAGCAGGTCCCAGGCAGGGTCCCCTCTGTCCCCGCCACGCCCTGCCGTCCATCATCCATTCCCAGCCGGGAGCTGTCCCTCCCCCCTCCAGGGCTCAGCCTTGACCACCCGGTGTCAAGGTGCCACCTGACACAGCCCCGTCTCTGCTCGCCTCCCACCGGCCCTGCCATTGCGCGTCTTGCTCATGGGTGGGTGGCCTGCTCCGCCACGGAGACGCCAGCTCTAGCGGGCAGAGGTCCGGGTTCCCGCAGCAGGGCCCAGGGGAGCAGCTGGCACGTAGTAGGTGCTCAGGAAACCTGCGCAGCAGGTGACGGAGCCCTGGGTGGGGACACAGGGGCTGCCTTCAGCCGAGCGCGGCCCAGTGACAGATGGCTTCTGCCTCCGTGACCGGGACAGGTGTGGACAGACCAGGGAGTGTGGAGAGAGGGACGGCAAGATGGCCCGGAGCAGGGGGCTGAGGTCGCAGCTGGGCTGCAGAGACCTGGGGGACAGGCTGGGGCAGGAAGACCCCCCGGGTCCTGGAGGGGCCTCAGCTGTCCTTTTCTGTAACCCCAGCGCTGCATGCAGAGCAGGTGACCCCTGCTGGGGTCCTTGAGGAGGCCAGAGGGTGAGGACAGGGCCGCACTGTTCCCTGTGACCGTGGCTGGTAGCCAGGGTGGCCCCGAGAATGTGCATCTGAACTGTCCTCACCACGGCGTGACAAAGACCCTCGTCAGGCCTCGGCCGCCCTCTGACAGCCACCCTTGAGTCCAGTAGCCTGGACAGGGACGCCAGCGTTCTCTGTCACTGGGTGCTGAACCCAGAAGCACGTTACCACTGAGCCTTGTCCCCAGTCTTTTTTATTAATGCAGGGCCAGGCTAAGTGGCTGAGGCTGGCCTCCAACTTGGATCCTCCTGCCTCAGCCTCCCAAGTCACTGAGATTAGATGGGTGGGCCGCCGTGTCTGGGTCCCAGCTTTCTCCTGAGTGTGCTACACACAGTCCCTTTGTAGCCGGGCCCCCGGTGACGGTGTCCTCCCTTGACAAAGTTCTTCCGGGCACTGTCTTATGGCCCCGTGACCTCCCGAGCGGTTGGTGCCCAGTGGCACTGGGTGGTTCCTGGGCTCCTTGGGCCTCGCTGTGCTGGGCTGAGGCTGGCTGCAGCCCCCAGGAACCCTCTGTCCCAGACCCTCTCTGTCCTGCTCTGTCCCAGGCCCAGCCCCAAACTGGGCTCCAGTTTGTCCCTGTCCTCGGCCGAGGCCTGCCTTGTCTCTGACTGAGCCACCCACCACCCAGCCGCCTCTGGGCACTGCCCCTGCCCTTGTGCCCGCTATTGCTGCGCAGGCCCTTCCCAGCCTCCCCTGTGCCCGGCCTCTGTTTTCTGCCTCCCCCATCCTCGCCCAGGAGGCGGAGTCTGCCCCTCAGTTCCTTCCTGGGCAGAGGAGGAAGGCCCCTGCCCCTGGCCCTCTGAGCTGCCCGCTTCCTGGGGCCTCCCAGAGCAGGAAAAGGAAATGGAGCCGCAGCTGTGCCCCCAACTCGCTGTGCAACCCAGGGCAGGCCTCTTGGCCTCTCTGGGCTCATGAGCTTATGCAGAACCAGAGCAGCAGGAGCGACACTTCCCCGCTCTGCGTTGCTTGGGGACACACGGGAAGCCTACCCCAACCTCCCGAGTCTCTGGGATTACAGCCGTGTGCCACTGTGACCAGCTTACGCCTCTCTGAGCACCTCCATCACTGGCCCTCCCTATTGCCACAGTGCGAGCCCCTCCATCGTCACCAGCTGCCCTCAAGGCCCTGCCTTTGTTTCCTGGCATCCCTTTGGGACCTGATCTAGGAAATCACCAGTGACTTTTTAAAAACAGGGATGCAGCCGGGCACAATGGCCCACACCTGTCCTCCCAGTGACTTGGGAGGCTGAGGCAGGAGGATCGCAGGTTGGAGGCCAGCCTCACCAACTCAGGGAAGCCCTGAGCAGCTCAGCGAGGCCCTGTCTCTGCATAAAAACTTAAAAGGGCTGGGGACGGGGTCGGCGGCCCAGCCCCCCTGGGTTCAGTCCCCCAATTAAAATTTTTCCAGCTAAACACAGTTGGGATATGAACATGTCTGTCCCCTGAGCCATCTTGGAGCCTGCAGCTCGGTGACATTAAATGCCTTGACACTGTCATACGGTCCCCGCCACCATCCATCTGCAGAGCGTTCCCATCTTCCCAAACAGCAGCTGCGCCCTCCCCCAGCATCGTCCCCACGCCCTCCCCCAGTCCCACTCCCAGCCCCCTCTCCTGTCTCTGGGGACCGACTGCTCAGGGAGCCTCTGTGAGTCACTCCCACGGTCCCCGTGCCTTTGTGACGGGCGCCATGAACGTAAGTAGGCAGAGGCCTGCCGAGGACCTGCTGCCACCTGCCAAGACGGGAAGTGAGATCGCAGGTCATAGTCTATGAAATGTGTTTTGAAGAGCCGGGCGCAGGGGGCCCACGCCTGTGATCCCAGCAACTGGGGAGGCTGAGGCAGGAGGATCACAAGTTGGAGGCCAGCCTCAGCCACTTAGGCCCTGAGCCACTCAGAAAGACCCTGGCTCAGAATTTTAAAATAAAAGGGTGGGAATGAGGCTCCGTGGCTAAGCACCCCTGGGTTCAGTCCCCAGTTCTTCAAAAAAAAAAAAGAAAAAAGTGTCACCTCTGTCTTGGGTGGGGCTGTGCCTGACCCTTTCCCCCAGTGGCTGCACGAGGTTCCAATTTTCCCACATGCTTGCTGACACTTGTTGTCTGGGTGGTCTCCTTCTTTGCTCTGTAGATAGTGGTCGTCTGGTGGCATGCGGTGGCTTTGAGGTGTCCTCTCTTGAACAGGCAGGTGGCGATGGTGAGGCCGACTCACACAGGACAAATTATTTTTGCCGTCCTTTGGTTGACTGTATAACTGAGAGATGACACGTCCATATGGCACCATCGACGTCTGTGCACGGTGCAGACGTGACCCCTCAGTCCCTGTCCCCCGCCCAGAGGCCACAGCTGTGCCCGTTTCTGGGGTCCCCCAGGAGTTCTGAGCCTCACGGGAGACAGAGCCTGTGGTGATCCTGCATTCTCCCCTGAGAAGCTCAGTCTGGGGACACGGGGTGAGTTGGGAACCCGGGCGGAGGGCAGGACTCTCCTCAGGTGGGACTCCCTGACCTACTTCTTGGACCAGAGGCCGCCACAGCCAGGGACGTCCAGGTGTCTCTGGGAATGAGAGTCCGTGGGTCGTTGAGCCGAGGCTGGAGCCTCAACTGTTTGACATCTAGACCACTGAACGGGCCACGGGGACAGAAGGCGCTTAGCCTGTGCAGGGCCTGGGTCGATCCCCAGCACCCCAAATTTTGTTTAAAAGCAAAAAGTCAAAATGTTTTCAATTTAAGCCAGGCACCATGGCATGCAGTGGTCACAGCTCCTCAGGAGGCTGAGGCAGGAGGATCGCCTGAGCCCAGAAGTTCAGGGCCAGCCTGGGGATCTTAGCCCTGAGCCACTCAGCGAGACCCTGTCTCTAAGTAGAATATAAGAAGGGCTGGGGACGGGGCTCAGGGTCAGGAACCCCTGGGTTCGGTCCCTGGCACTGCAGAAGAACTAGAAATAAACCCCGAAGTGCATTTCGTGCATTTGGCTCCTTCTCCAGGAAGGTGACTGCTCTCGCAGTCGAGGGAAGAGCAGACTTGGAGATGTCCGGAGCTCTGCCAAGAACTGTCACCGTTCACAGCGCATCACCAAGGACAGTGTCCCTCATGGGACCAGAGATGCCAGCAACCCTGGGGTCGGTCTGGGTCTGCAAGTTGCTGTCAAGTGACCAGGGGGACAGCTGGGCCTCCTGCTGGGCCTGGTGGGGAGGACCTGCTGAGCAGCTTCATGCCCCAGGCAGTGTGACGTCACCCTCGGGGGCTTCTGGGGGTGTTGAGTGTGGGGACAGCAAGGCCACAGCTCACCCAGAGGGCTCTGCGGGCCTCGGGGTGCTGGAGGCAGGTGTGGGTGGCAGTGCCCGAGGAACCCAGGTCTTGGGTGCGCGACTCCTGATCAACGGACCTGGCCCACTAGGGGAGAAGCCCTGGGATGGGGTTCCAGAAGGTTCCAAGGGGTAGGACTCGGAGCGCCTCATTGAATCCACATGATGGCGCCATGTGTCCCCGCCCTGCAGGCCCATCCTAGACGCTCCGTGCCACCCAGGCTATGGCCCCGCTATGGGGGCTGCTTCTAACCCTCCCCCCACCCTCCCCCAACCCTCCCCAACCCCAACCCTGGCCCAATCCTCCCACTCCCCTCCCCCTAACCCACCCCCAACAGTCCCCTTCCCCTCCCCTCCCTCAACACTCACCCAAGCCTCCCCCTCCCCTCCCCTCCCCCAAGCCTCCCCCTCCCCTCCCCTCCCCTTCTCCTAACCCTCCTGCTCCCTTCACCCAATCCTCATCCAACCCTCTCCCTCCCCCTCCCCAACCCTCCTTCTTCCCTCCCCCAGCCCTCCCCCTCCTCTTCCCCTCCCCCACCCTCCCCTCCCCCTCTCCATCCCCCAACCCTCCCCCTCCCCTTCCCCAACCCTCCCCTCCCCCTCTCCATCCTCCAACCCTCCCCCTCCCCCCCCCCACACACTGCAGTGTGACAAGTACCTGTTGACTTTTGGTGAGGTATCCTAGGTCACCTGGAGATGACCTGAAGTCACAGGAGAACGTCTGTGTGTCCTGCGCACGCTCATTTTATGAGGACGTCCTCGGACCTTGGATACTAGAGGACAGCTCTCCCTCTTTTTTCCTTTTTGCACCGGGAGTGACCCCAGGCCCTGGCCCCTGAGCCCGTCCCCAGCCCTCCCTATACTGTACTTAGAGACAGGGTCTCCTGAGCTGTCTAGGGCCTCACTCAGTTGCCGAGGCTGGCCTCCACTTTGCGATCCTCCTGCCTCAGCCTCCCGAGCCCTGGAGGACAGGTGTGCTCGCCCAGGGCAACTCTGCTTGATCCCTCTTCTCTAGAGAATCTGAGATGGACAGAGGTTGCGATGACACTGTCCTGGCAGTGACACCCGCCCCCTGTCTGACTTCCCGTCTCCTTTCCTCCTGCTGTCCCTGAGAACATGTTCCTTTGTGACTTCTGCAGAAGCAGGAACAGGGCTGTGGAATGTTCTGGAAGCAGAGCAGGCCAGGCCCATGCTGGCCCCGCAGGCCTGTGTGGCTCAGCGGCCTGGCCCCTGTCCCTTGCAGTGTCTGCCACACCCCAACCCTTGTCAGCCTCCCTGTGCGTGGAGGACAACCGAAAGGCGATTGCTGTTTTGTGTCCCAAGACACTAGCAGCAGGGGACAGGCAGGGCCTACGTGGGACGTCCACAGGGACTCTCCTGGGTCACCTCAAACTCTGGGGGAGCCTCAGTGGCAGGAGCCTCCTTGGTGGGGACTTGAGCCTCCGATGGGGACCAGGAAGCAGGTTCTCCCAGCTTCTGGGGGCGACCGTGTTGACCGCGGGTCCTGGCCTGTGTGTCCAGCGTGTGCGTCCATCACCCGACTGTGAGCACGGGGGCCTCGGGTTAGTGGAGGGCCTCAGAGCGCGTCACTGTCCTGGTGGGGACATTCCTGAGTGTTGTTGGGAGGAGTGGGTGCAGTTGGCCCCCATATGGTTTTCCTCCACCACAGACGGATATAAAGGTCCCTCAAAGTGACATTGGGAACTTCTTTGTTAGTGCTGGGGCCACAAACAGGGCCTTACAGGTCCTGAGCACTCGCTCAGCCATTAGTGCTCCCCATAGTGCTCCCCGCAGATGCTCCTCCATGAGTGCTCCCCTCATGAGTGCTCCCTCATAAGTGCTCCCCACGATGCTCTCTATAGGTGCTCCCTATAAGTGCTCCCCACTGGGTACTCTCCCATGAGTGCTCACCATGGGTGCTCCCCCATGAGTGCTCCCCACGAGTGCTCCCCCCACAAACGCTCCTCTCCCCCACGGATGCTCCCAGTTGGTGCTCCCCCATGAATGCTCCCCACGAGTGCTCCCCCATGAGTGCTCCCCACGAGTGCTCCCCACGAGTGCTCTCCCCACAAATGCTCCTGTCCCCCCACGGATGCTCCTGGTAGGTGCTTCCCACATGAGTGCTCCCCACGGGTGCTCCCCCACGGCTGCTCCCCACACTGCTCCCCATTATTGCGCGCCCCATGGCTGCTCCCACACGGGTGCTCCCCCATGGTGCTCCCCCAGCTGATTCAATTCTTGAAAGCTGGGAAGCAGGTGATGAGTCGCAGGGGCTGAGACCCTCTTTGACCGTGGGCCACAGGACAACTGACAACCTCAGAATCTTCCAACCAAGGTTGACCTATGGTCACCAGCCTCTGCTGACCCCCTGACAAGTCTGACCACTGAACACTATTCCCAAGACCAGACCCCACCTCAGAAAGGCCACACAAGCCAGTGTGGTGGTGCCCACCTGTCATCCCAGCAGCTCAGGAGGCTGAGGCAGGAGGATGGCAGGTTGGAGGCCAGCCTCAGCCACTTGGCGAGGCCCTGAGCCACTCAGCCAGACTCCCGGGAGGTGACTCAGTGGCCGAGTGCCCTGGGTGGGGTCAGATTCAGAGTGTCCCCGTTGGCACCAAAGGCTGAAGCAGGTCCAGAAAGTCTGTGTCAGAGGCTGGGACTCGCCTGCCCTGCTGGGGACGCTGCCCCCCCCCCCCGGCTGAGGAAGACTCTTGCTGCCGCCAGGAGCCACCAGCCTTCCCCGTGGCCTTCTGCCAGGGCCGCAGCCATCTGCTGGACATGGCTCCGCGTCCCGGTCCCAGGCAAGGGGTGCAGAGCCGGCTGCGGTGGCCTCTAGTGGCCCTGGCCGGCTTCTCCCCAGATCCTCCTCCTCCCCGGCCGTCCCTCCCTCGCCTGGGCCTGGGGCTGGGCTCCAGCTGCAGCAGGACAGAGTCCCCGGCCAGGGCCCGCCTCCTCCTTCTCAGAGGCCGAGTGCCCGGTGGCCCCAGGCGGTCTGTGCTCCGGAGCGTGAGATGCGCTGCTGTCTCCAAGGGAAATGTCATCACACGCACGCGGCTGGGGGGCTGAGGCGGCTGCTGCCCAGCACCCAGTGACCCCCACAGACCCCAGTGACCCCCACAGACCCCAGTGACCCCGCGGTGGAAGGAATGCTGCTCTCAGGGACTCTCCCACCCAGAGCCTCCGCCCTGAGGTGCGGTGGGTGCGGAATGTTCCGTGGTTGGAGGCCAGGCCTGGACTGACCGTGCCCCCAGGGCCTGGGGCAGAGGGCAGGGGACAGAGCACCACGGGTCCCGGTCAGGCGCTGGGCAGGGCCAGCTGAAAGCGCTGGGGAGATCTGGGCCTCTAAGAACCTCAGTCTCTTCATCTGTAAAAGTGAGATAAACAGCTGGGGGGGGGGGGCAGGCCTGGCCGCACGGAGACTCTGGTGCCGTTCTGAGGACCCAGGAAGGATGTCCAGAGGGCCATGTGGCCCCAGGGGTTGACGGACGCCTCTTTGCCCTGGAGCTGGGCGGGCACCTCGTGTTCCCGCGCACAGGGTGATGAGATGGGACCAGCGGCCCTGGGCGCTGCGGGCGCGGCCCTGCCCTGTGCTGTGTGGGACCCCCTCGTCCCTGCTGGCCACCACTCAGACCTGGGCCTCGAGAGGACAGCAGGGCCCAGGCCCCCAGGCCCCCAGCAGGGCCCCGTTCCCCTCTGCTAGCCCCAGGGAGGCCGGGAGCGCCCTGGGCCCTGGTCACCCTCAGCTGGTGGACCTGGCGGCCAGGGCGTCACAGGACCAGCGGGGGTGGTGCGAGAGATTGGGGTCCTGGGGGCACTTTCTGGAAGGTTCTGTTGCTGGGCTGGGCCTCCCTGATTAAGCCAGGGCTTTCTTACTGCAGCCAGTGCCCGGCCTGGCCCTGCGCCACCCTGTGCCAGGGACCCCGCCTCAACTGTGTGGGGCTCATTCCCTTCGCGGCCTTCACGCTGCCCGTTCCCCAGGGACTCCCTCCCTGGTCCCCAAGCTCTGGGGACGGCTCACCCCTATGGAGGGCCTCTCCTGACGGGTTTCCCGGTGGCCCCACTGCCTGGCTATGAAGAGGCCTTATCTCTGTGTGGATTTATTTATGATTTGGGGCGCCAGGGGTTGAACCCAGGGGCGCTGACCCCTGAGCCCCGTCCCCAGCCCTTGTTATATTTTATTTAGAGACAGGGTCTCGCTGAGTTGCTGAGGCTGGCCTCCACCTTGCGATCCTCCTGCCTCAGCCTCCACAGTCCCTGGGATTGCAGGTGGGCACCACGGTGCCAGCCGTGTGTTTCCATACTGTTTAGACTGCACCCTGTGCCCACAGAGGCAGTGGCCATGTCTGTCTGCCCCCCTTCCTTGTCACCTTGTGCTCTGAGCACACACCGAGATGCTCCAGGCAGTTCTCTGGGCCTCAGTTTCCACATCTGTAAAGCAGGGACAAGCTCCCCTCGAATCACAGGTGGTTTTGAGCAGGAACTGCGTTTACAGTCACCCCCTGTCACCCACAGTGTTTGCTTGCTGTATTTTCAATTACCTGTGACCCTCCAGGACACAAAACTATCGAGTGGACAGCCAGGTGCAGTGGCACTTACCTGTCATCCTCAGGGCTCGGGAGGCTGAGGCAGGAGGATCGCCAGTTGGAGGCCAGCCTCAGCCACTCAGCAAGGCCCTAAGAAATTTCAGTGAGGCCCTGTCTCTAAATAAACAATAAAAGGGCTGGGGACCGGGCTCAGGGGTTGGGGGCCCTAGATCCCAAAGAGAAAGGGCTTGGCGTGGAGTGGGTTCTGCGGTGGGTGGGCCCGAGACCCCACTTCCTGCAGACTTGTCCAGACAGACCTCCCAGCATGCGGATGGGGACGAGGCCTGGAGGGAGCGATGGCCAGGTCCCGCCCAGGCTGCCCGGGTGGCTCTGGCCAGGGAGGCCCCCAGGCTGGCGCTCCCGGCAGCAGACTTCCAGACGCTGAGCGCCGGGTGGGGCGGGCCGGGTGGAGGCCGAGCCTGGACAGTGGCTCCCTGTGCCCCGGGGCCTCCGTCCTGTCTGGGCTGTGGGCAGGGCTGTCTGGCCAGCGCCAGGGTGGAAAGCCAGGGACAGGACAGGGGCCTCTGTGGCCTTCTTAAGGAGGCCTCCCTCTGGGCGGCCCTCGGGAGCGTCACCCCACGGTCCCCCCTTAGGAGGCTCCTGGGGTCCTGAGGGACGCTGGGCAGCCCACGGAGCAGACAGGGGACAGTGGGACCCGGTGGGTTTCCTGGCCCAGCCCAGGTGCCCCGATCGGGGTCCAGCAACTGGGGGGTGCCCATGGGTGGCACAGACACGGGTGACCCGACCTGGCCCTGGGCAGGCTCAGGGCAGAGGCCCCATGGAAACTTCTAGAGCCCAGGAATGGCCAAGCACTCAGAGCTGCTGCCCAGGGCGCCCTGGCCCAGCCTCTCCCCCAGCACCGCGAACCCAGGGCCGTAAAGTCGCCTCCCCGTGTCCCCACTGTCCCAGGAACCGGGCCCAGAGGAGTGGCCGCCACACACAGAGACCCCATGGAGCACACGGAGCTGCCCAGGGCTGTCCACGGGGCGGAGGGACGGCCACACCCCGCAGGCAGGAGCAGGGACGGGGTGTGGGACGGTGTGACCACGTGTTCAGCCCCAGGTGACGTCAGCCTGCCGGGCCACACAGCCCCTCAGGTGCCCCCGGAAGCCGCCAAGGGGCTTGACTCTTCTTGCCGGGCCGGCGGTCATTTGTCCAGCTGACACTGTGACCCGTCGGCTTCAGTGTGTCACAGAAGGGAGGGCCCATGTGACAGGGAGGGCCGTGACCTCCCCAGCCCTGGACACTAGGGCACTGACACAGGCGTGTCCCTTGCCTCAGCTCCCTGGGGACCTGCCCCAGGACCCCTGCGCAGCCTGGTGACCTCAGGGCTCCTGGGTGGCACAGCCACCCCCAGGGCCTCCTTTTCCTGTTTGCTGTTTACTTCTGCCAGGGAGGGACGGGGGGGGGGGGGGGGACCAGGGAGGGACCAGGGGGGGGGACCAGGGAGGGACCAGGGAGGGACTTCCTGAGCCAGGCCAGCGCTGGCCACTGAGCTGCCCCCAGCCCCCTCTGCCCGCCCTCCGTCCCCAGGTCCCTGCCAAAGCACAGACGTGGCCCGTCCACTCCAGACCCACAGCCCTGCAGGGACCTTCTCCAGGTCACAGCGTCCTGGGACAGTCCCCCCCTGCAGTGCCTGTGTCCAGCATGGAGCTCGCAGAGCTGCCCGGCTCAGAGGGCTGCGGGGCTTTGCCAGCGTCCTGTGGGACATCTGGGAACCGACACCTCTCCCGCGGAGGGGACAGGGTGGCACGGGCGGGAAGGGTGGCCCATCGCCTTCGACATTAAGGAGACACCGGAGACGGTGCCAAGTGAGCCCCGCCACCGGGCCCCGTCCCCAGTCCTGCAAATGGTAGAATAATGACAAAGTCACCCTGTCCCCAGCCTCAGTCTGTGGCCGTGCCATGGCTGCCCCTCCCCAGCCTCAGTGTCCCCTCGAAGGGCAGCACTTGGGCTGACCTTGCCAGGCGCTTGGTGGCCAGAGCCCTGGGCGGCTGTGGGGCCTCCCCTTGGCGGAGCCACCGGGGCAAGGACAGCACGCGGTTCCTGCAGGCGGTGGCCGGGGGCGCGGGGACCCTCCCCAGCTCCTGCAGCCCTCCTGGGACCCCAGGGGGCCGAGCTGGGGCCCTCGAGGCCCAGGGTGACCGTGGATGACTCTTGTCACTCTGCCACCCAGGAGCCCCCTGGAAACCGGACGCAGCCTCCCACTGAGCACTGCAGATTCTGTCACATGTCACTTCTCTCCTGTCTCCACGGGGATGGCCTGAGGGCCCCGCTTCCCGTGACCCCTGTGTCCCCCAAGGTCAAGTGGCTGTGACCAAAGCCAGGGTGGCCACCTGTGGTCCCTCTTCCCCGAGCCAGGACACCCCCAGGACGCACTCCCGAGGACAGGGCTGGACCCTACACACACTCCTGTACTGTCACAGGCTGCACTGTCACACCCACTGTGGTGACAACCATCTTGTTTAAAGGACGCTGCCCGTCCTCACCACTGCCCAGCGAGACAGGACGCTGATGGGCTCAGATGTCGCAATGAGGAGCCGGGCGCGGTGGCACCCACCTGCCATCCCAGCAGCTCTGAGGCTGAGGCAGGAGGATAGGAAGATGGAGGCCAGCCTCAGCAGCTCAGCAAGACCCTGTCTCTAAATAGGATATAAAAAGGGCTGGGGACGGGGCTCAGGGGTCAGGGAGCCGGGTTCCGTCCCTGGCACCAAAAAAGGAAGTCACGGCTGGAGAGTCCACCTGGGAACCCTTGGGGACCCCAGTGTGAATGCCGCCCAGACTCATCCCCCTCTCCCTGTCCCCGCGTGCCGCCTCACACCCACAGGGCCCTGGAGCCGTCACATGGCCAGTTCCGCCTGACATGGGGTCTCACGCACCTGCGTGTGGCCATGCCCTTGACCACGCCCCCTGGCACCAGGTGGCCACACAGCCACGCGTGTCCCAGCCAAGCTGGCTCCTGGTGCCCGCAGGTCCACAGGTGTCCAGTGCAGGGCGGGCCGGGCGCCAGGGGGGAAGGGCCCAGTAGCCACTGGCCCCTGGCTGGACAGCCAGGCGCCCTGCTGGGGGTCCTAGAAGGAGGGGTGGCCAGCTGTGCCCGCGGGGAGCTACGTGACAGAGCTGCGGTTGGGACAGCAGGAGCTCTCAGCCTGCCCCCCCCTGCTCTCCGGCCCTTATGTCCCCATCACTCGCAGGTGTCCAGGGCGACAAGCACCGATGCTCCAAGAAATTATTTGGGGTTTTTTTTGGCACCAGGACTGAGCCCAGTTGTGTGACCACAGATTTGTTTAGAGACAGGGTTTCGCTGAGGGTGTTTCTGAATGCTGAGGCTGGCCTCCAACCTATGATCCTCCTGCCTCAGCCTCCCGAGCTGCTGGGGTGACAGGCGTGCGCCACCACACCCGGCAGAAATTGGTTTTCCATGCAGCGCGTCGGCTGGCAGTGGGGGTGGGGAGGGGAGATAAACTGGTGGGAAAGGAATGGAGGGTTGGGAGGCTGGCGAGGGAGGCTGGGGAGGGAGGCCGCTCTGCCGAGACACCATTTAACCCGAGCCTGGAGGGAGAGGAGGTGAGAGCATCCCATCTGCCCGGTGGAAACAACCCGTGCCAAGGCCCTGTGGCGGGCACACAGGGCACATTGCAAGGAGGCAGGTGCTGCGTGGGTCCTGTCCTGTCCCTGTCACCTTGCAGAGATGCGGGTGCGCTTGGCCCGGGGTCCTGCCCTCAGACCCTGTGGGGACTTTGCACGGAGATGGAACTGGCGCCATGTTCCTGTTTCACAGGTGACGAAAATTGAGACCCCAGAGCAGAAGGAGCACTGAGCCAGCCCAGGGCCAGGAGCAGGTCCCCACCCCACCCCTGCGCTGCCAGTCCCTCCCTGCCCCCACAGCCCCCGCCCCTCAGCCTGGGAACCAGGGACAAAGGTCCCAGCCAGTCACAGCGCCTTTCAAAGGCTCAGCGGCTTCCTCTGCCTCAGGCGTGAGAGGAAAGCTGATGTCCTTGTCCCTGGGGAGGGGGAGGCCGGCCCAGCCTGCCACCTTGGCCAACAGGCTCGTCACCCTGAGCAGATGGCCCGGGGGTCGGGGGCGTCCTGCGCCCCCTCCCTCACCCCTCCCCCTTGGTCTGAGCCCCCCACTCTCCAGACCTCCCCCCCCATGTGACAATCAGACCTTTCTGCAGACACTGCCACATGTCCCCCGTGGTGGGGCACTGAGACAAAAATCACCGCTGGCTGGGGACGGTGTCCTAGGAGCAGGGCATTTGCAAATGACACACTGAGGGGAGGCCCTGGGGGCCACCACGGGGCGTGGGATCAGGCCCCCGGGGTCCCCCCCCAGCCCTGGAGGCCGGGGAGCCTGGCTCAGGACACTCAGAACCCAGTCTCTTTGGTGGCCTGAAACTGATGGCCTGTGACTTCATTCCCCCTGGCTGGCGGCCCCAGAGCTCCGCGTGCACACCCTGGGATGGGGTCCTCTGGGAGCCTCTGTTTCCTCATCTGTGGCCGAGTGGAGGGGTCGGAGGCCTCCTGCGGGCCTGGAGGGCGACCACTGCTTTGTGGAGGGGTCAGTAGGCCTGAAGTGGCCAGAGGGGTGACTGCGGTGTGCTTGTGGCCTAAGTCCTTTATGCCTTCGCCTGGCCATGACCGAGTGGCCACCTGGGGCTGGGCATTGGGGAGTAGAGGCTGTCTGCCTAGAGCTGCCCCTGGTTGGGGACAAGCAGGGTCACTGCAGAGTGTCCCATGGAGGGCTGACGCCGACCCCCAGGCAGGGCGAGGAGCAGGGGGCTGAGCTGCTGTAGCTGAGTGTCAGGCAGGGCCAGGCGGTCAGCAGAGGCCAGATCATGGTGGCCTGGGGGTGGTCACCCCGGGGGTAGTGTGGCCTTCATTCTTTATATTTGTTTGGTCCCTGGGATGGAGCCCAGGGCACTCACCCCTGAGCCCGTCCCCAGCCCTTTCTATTTTTCATTTAGAGACAGGGCCTCACTATCGCTGAGGCTGGCCTCCAACTTGCAATCCTCCTGCCTCAGCCTCCCCAGCTCCTTGTGTGACAGTTGTGTGCCACCTGGTTGGCTTTATTCTAAGAGCAGCAGGAAGTCCCCACGTTCCCCTGTGGCTGGGTGTGGGGCACGGCCAGAGCAGACCTGAGGGCAGGGGAGG
Organism: Marmota flaviventris; assembly: GCF_047511675.1. NCBI lineage: Eukaryota > Metazoa > Chordata > Mammalia > Rodentia > Sciuridae > Marmota > Marmota flaviventris. The sequence goes on from NC_092517.1 coordinate 18,564,071, forward strand.
GAGGGTGGCCGGACCCAGGTTGTGCCCAGATTGGAGCCATCTGGGGCTCCCCTGTGTGACAGTGGCCCGGGCTGGCCCTGGCCCCTGAACCCGGGCACTTCCCTCCCCACCTCCCTCTCCACGGGGTCCCCTTCCCAGCAGCCAATCAGCAGCTGTCATCGGGTTCCATTTTAGATTTTATCAATGTGTCCCCGTTGCCTGGCAACCGCGGTGGCTGGGCCTTTCTTCCTGTGTCCCAGGGAGCTGCCCCGCGGCACTATGTGGCTGCTCGGTAAGTGTCCCCTGGCGCAGGCCAGGCTGGGATTCCGCCGAATGTAACTCAGCTGCCAAAAGAGGCCGGGCTGTGTGTATCTCCGCTGTTCCCCGGGGACGTCCCTGTCCTCGGCCACCGGACAGGCAGGAGGTGGAAGCGTCCTGGCCCAGGTGCCTGCTGGGCCCTGGGACCTGGCTGGGGACACCGCGATCACCGACCCCCAGGCGCCCAGGATGAGGGGCCGGGGACCCTGCGGCTCCACCCAGCCAGAGCCTGTCCCCGGGTCCCCAGGGGGGCCCCAGAAGCACCCGCCACCAGGGACAGCGTGACCAGCCTGGCTTTGTGTGGCTCTTTGTATTGGAGGCGGGGACTGCGGGGCGGGCGGCCGTGAGCGGGCCCCAGTGGCCAGTGCAGCGTCCACAGCCGCCGCGGACACCAGGAGGGAGCATGGTCAAGTTCAGGGCCATCTGTCTGGAGTACTGGCAGCTGCTCTGCCTGCAGCCCCTGCCCGGCTACCAGAGGTGAGTGGACGCCAGGGACTGTGGCCCCGGGACAGGAGGCCAGCACAGTCTGCTCCGCCACAGGACGCCCTCTGTCCCTTCCTGACACTGGGGGTCTCTGCTCGTGGCCTGGGCTATGCCCCACGGCTCCTGAGCAGCTCTGACCCACAGGGGGGCAGCCACGCAGGTGGCGAGGTCCCCAGCCTGGCTCTGCCGTGGCCCTGTCCCTCCATCTCGGGGACCACCATGTCCCCAGCACAGGCCCGGGAAGGCCGACTCAGGGTTAGAAGACCAGAGTTCCGTTTCTGTCCCTTGCTGTGTGACCACGGGCAGGTCGGCTTCCCTCTCTGAGCCTCAGTTTCCCATCTGTAGGGATTTGGACCCGATGACGTCTAGTGGGACTTGGGGTTGTTCCCTGAAGTGTCAGAGCTGCGGGGGCCACAAGCCCTCGGGTCTGCGTGTGTGTGTCCATGTGCCACCGTGGCCAAGAAAAGCCCTCGCCTAGGCCAGTGGGGACAGCGCCCCCAGCCACCGCCATGTGGCCTCTGAGGGCACGTGACCAGGGGGTATGTGGAGGAGCGCCTGCCGCCTCTCCTGGGGACCTCGCTTTCCGGATTTCTCCCTCTGTGGGGCCTGTGGCCATTCTCAGGCGGTGGCCCTGGGCGAGTGCGGGGCTCTTCTTGTCCCTTCTAGGGGGCTCCCTCCAGGAGCCATAGAAAGGAAGTTCTCACTCTGGGGTGGGAGCCAGTGGGTGGCCTCGCTGCATGTGACCAGTGCCAGCCACTCCGAGTGGGAGGGGCTGCGGATCCGAACCCAGGCCTCTGCTGCCCCGAGGGGCCTCTCCCAGTGCGCACGTGCCAAGGTCCTGGGGCAAACAGGCCCCAGGGCTCCGCCCGACAGGCAGAGTCAGGTCGAAGCCTGGACTGAGGGGGTCATCTGGGCGCGGGGTCATCACACAGGTATGATGGTCACACTAGCCGTGAGAGGGGTGGAGGACCGTGCTGGGCTGAGGTGAGAAGAGGGGGTTCCGGGCAGCAGGGAGGGGAGCCCAGGAAAGGAAGCAGGTGTCTTCAGGAGTGGCCAGATCCACAGGGCTGGGAGGGGCCACTGGCCAGCGCCGGGCTTCGTCCTGTAATCTGTGGGATGCCCACGAGGGTCTTAGTGGACCACAAGCTGAGTCGCATCCGGGAGTCCCCTGATCCAAGAGTGAGGCCTGGCTCAGCCTCCAGGCCGGACAGAGCAGCCTCCTCTCCCCACCCCTGGGCCGCAGAAGTCAGGGCGGGGCACAGATGGGGCTCCGGGTGCCAGTGGCCGAGGGAGGCCGTCCGGAGAGGCCGGGGCACCTGGGTGGAGGGGTGGGGTTTTCCGGCCGAGGGGCACCGCAGGTGGAAATGGTCCTCGAACGAAGTCCTGGAGGGAGACGGAGCCTGGTGAGGGGTTAGAGGTGGCCACAGGTGAGGCAGGAGTGTCCAGGCCATGTGTGGGGGGTTGAGGCCGAGAAGGAAGGCTGACCCTGAGCCCCCGCTACATGGACGACGGTCCTGAGCAGCTTGGAGGCTGAGGCAGGAGGATGGCAAGGTGGAGGCCAGCCTCAGCAATCAGCGGGACCCTGTCTCTGAATAACACATAAACAGGGCTGGGGACACGGCTCAGGGGGGAAGCACCCGGGTTCAGTCCCTGGTGCCAAAAAAGAAACAAAATGACTGTTCTGGACGCTGACCCTGGCAGCAGGGGACACGAGTGTCCCGTTATCCAGGTGAAGACCTGAGGCACAGGGAAGCAGCTCGCCCAGGTCCCACAGCCAGGCTCCGGTGCCACCAGGAGCCCGCGGTGGTGGCCCCAGAGCTCTGTCACGGGACATGCTCAGGCTGGGTGGGTCCCCTTCCCTCTGTGGATGTCCCCAGTGTGGGGCAGAACGCAGGCTCGGTGGTCGGCCCTCCCCGTCAGGGAGCCTAGGAAGTCACCGTCCCTCTGAGCCTGTGTCACCTGGGGTGGGGGTGCTCACCCCCCTCGCGGGGCTCTGGGGACGAGCAGGCAGAGGCCACCGCAAGTCCCACACTTAGCAGGGCCCTGGCAGGTGGCGGCCCCAGGGTCCTGGCAGAAAGCACGTGGCCCTGGGTCACTGTCACATTCTGCTGCTTGGCCCAGACCTTCCAGCACCAAGGGGCGACTGCGGGCGTGGGGACCGTCCCCTCACAGGGCGCGTCCCCCTCGCAGGCTGGTTGTCCCCGTTGGTGGCTTTCAGTTCATCCAGGACGGTCCTGGAGCGCTGCCCAGGGGCCGCTGGGCCACTACTGCCACCAGAGAGCAACGCGAGCCTTCCCGAGCCCCTGCCTTCTGCCCCGCGGACCCGACAGAGGGCCACCCTGGACCCTTAGCCCCTGAGGTCCCCAAGAGTCTTTGCCCTGGTCCCCCAGGCCCGAGGGTCCCCCGTGGGCTTCCCTTCAGGTGCCGGACCAGGCGCAAGGAACAGGTGGAGGCCAGCAATCAGCGGTTCCCAAGTGCTAGGCGTCCCCAGGAGCCTGGACCCGCCCTGTGTCCCTGTGTCCCCGTGTCCCCGGCCAAAGCTGAACAGGCAGGTTTTGTCTGGTGTCTGTCCTCCTGGGCCTCCCTAGTGACCTGGCTAGTGGGAAACATGGTGTCATGTTTTATAGACCCTTAGGCGCGGTGTGGCGCTCTGCGACCTTCAGAGACCCTTGACTGTGGCTGGGTCCACGTGATGTGACGTGGCCAGGGAACCCCCCCGAGGAGCCACACAACCTCCGTGTTTCCATATGACCCCACGCTCACCCTGCCCCACTTTAAGTCACCATCTGCACACCAGGGAGAACGTTCGGCCTGCGGTGTTTGGGGACTGGCCCATTTCACGTAGCATGACCGTCCCCAGCTCCGCCTATTTATCAGCAAATGCCGTTGTTTCATTCTTTAGGGCTGAGTAATATTCCGCTGAGTGTGGGCCAGGTTTTCTGTATGTCTTCTCCACGCGGCTTCACTCCTGCTGTGCCGGCCTCTCTCTGGGGAGTCCCAGGGTCCTCCTGTGGCCGTGGAGAAGGGACCTGAGAGTGCCAGGCCCTGGCAGAGCTTGTAAGATGGCCCTTGAGGCTGAGACTCTGCGTGGTGACCAGGGCAGATCCCTTCTCCGCTCTGACTCACCGGATCTGGAGACGAAGTGGGGTCAGGGTCGCCCTGAGTGGGTGCCTGGGTGCCTGGGATACAGCTGGCACTCAATAAGTGCTGGGTGTTCTTAGGAATGCAGTAAGTTCAAACCAGGCTCAGAAGAAGAGCATCCATCTCACCTGGGACGGGGCCACCCTCTTCTAGGTGACCGAGGGCTTAAGGCGACCCTGGGTTCCGTCCCTGGTGCCCAAAGTAAAGGGGGGGACGGGGGTGGGGCTATGCAGCTGTGCTGGCCACTCTGGCTCCGCAGGCAGCTGGAGGGGGGACAAGTTGCCGCTGGGCGGAGGCCCTCGGCGGCCAACCAGCCTCTGCTCCCCTCCAGCTGTGGAGCCTCAGGACAGGGTTGGTTGGTGGCGGTCAGGACAGGGCCTGGCCCTCCGTGGGAGGAGGAGGAAGTAGGGGGCGTCCCCAGGGACCCCTGGCTTCCACCAGGGACAGACAGAGGCAGGCCTCCCATTTCCTGGTCACCAGGGCTGTGCTCTGGATGGGCCATCCCTGGGGGCACGGAGCCGGGAGCCTGTGTTGTGGACAGGGCGGGACAGAATGGCCTGTCCTCTCTGGGACCATGTCCTTCTATTTCAGGCACTTTGGCCCCGGATGGGCTGGGAGGGAGGTAGACCAGGGGGTCAGAGTGACCAGGGGGTCAGTGTGACCACGGAGTCAGGGACCTGGAGGAGCCAGTCTGCAGCCCAAACAGGGCAGGATAAAGAACCAAGTGCCCAGGCTGGGCACGGTGGCCCTCGCCTGTCCTTCTAGCGGCTCTGGAGGCCGAGGCAGGAGGATCGCGATTCAAAGCCGGCCTCCGCAACAGCTAGGCCCTGAGCAGCTCAGCGAGGCCCTGACTCTAAATAGAAAATCAAGGGGGTTGGGGACAGGGCTCGGGGGGTCAAGGGCCCCGGGTTCATGACCGAGAGTCCCACCCACCCCAGCTCAGGGACAGGCACTGAAGTCCTGGGGTCAGAGTGGCCTGGCCACCATCTGCATCTCCTGACCCAGCCCCCCAGGGGCGTGCGAAGGCGACCCAAGGCCGACTGGGCCCCAGGCCAGGCCAGCCTTGGTCACGGTCCTCCCCCGCAGCCCTCTCTCTGTGTCAGCCTCAGCCCTCCGGTGGCCAGAGGGTGGGGACAGGCAGTGGCCCATTCCTGAGCCTTGGTTTGGGAGAACCCTGCCCCGGGGGTGGGGGGACTCTCCTGGATTCTCTCTGACAAACACTGTTGCCGTGGGTCATGGCTGGGGGTGACAGGGCACCGTCCAGGTCAGCCCTGGCGCATCACCCATCTGCTGGACGGGTCAGCCAGCCTGGGGACGGTCATGCCAACCCGGGGACTCCAAATGCCCCGCTGACTGGGGGGCTGGGCCTGAGGGCTCAGGAGCCGGGTCCCCTCCCCTGCTGGGCTTCCTGGGGCTCCCGTCCCCCAGGGTTCCCTGACTTGAGCCCTGACCCCTTGTCCTTCAGGAGGGGACCTCATGTGGACATCAGGTAGATGAGATGGTGGGTGGGTGCCGCTCCCTCTGGCTAGGGTCCCTACAGGACAAGGACTTGGGGCGCAGCACCCAGAGGGAGCCCCGCATGTAAAGACCCATCTCCTGTGTCCACTGCACTGAGCCGAGAGGCCCGGGGCATTCTGGGTGTCTGTGGGGTCATCTGGGTGGACGAACTCGTCTTGTTTGTGATCATTCTGTAGCTGTGGGTCAATGTCACACCTTTGTGCTATCTAGTCACCTTGATGCGGTGCTGGGGACAGGAACTGTGAAAAGATCAGGGCACCCTGAGTCTAGAGGGCAGAACCTGTGTCCCCCCCGGGATCTCCCACAGGGACCTCCCTGGGACCTGACAGTCTCCTGCCCACTGAGAACCTCAGTCTCTTCTTCTGAACCCGGCCATAAAGCTCTCGGGTTGTGTGACGCGGACAGTCCCCACCTGCCACAGGAGCTGAGTCCTCCACAGCGTCCACTTCTGCCACAGGACAGAGGCAGGTTGAATCCAGAGCTCAGCGGGGGTGGCTCTGTCCCATACCCCAGGGTGGTTCTGATCCCTTTGTGTCCCAGGAGCCGCAGACACTTACCTGGGCCGGCCGCGGTGTGCGTCCCCCTGTCCCCGCTTCCTGGCCACGGGCAGCCCAGCGTCCTGGCAGGAAACAGCAGCTGGAGACATTGAAGAGCAGGGCCTTGTCTTCAGGGTGACCTGGGGGGCGGCTTCCACCTGGGGAGGGGATACAGTTTCCTGTCAGAGAAGTGTCACCAGCCGTGGCCGAGGCGGGTCCCAGCCAGTGGCCCTGGATGTCTGCGGAGGCCTGTGACGTTTTTTCTGGTGGAAATTTGAAACTACTTGGAAGGGACCGTGGGACAGGGGAGCCCTTGGAGCCGCGGGGACTCAGGGGCCTGGCCGCCTGCCCTGGCCACGGCGCTGGGTATGGTGTCCCCACTCCGCGGGGTTTCCTTTCCTTTGTCACCAGGGATGGAACCCAGGGGGCTTCACCCCGAGCCCCGTCCCCAGCCCTTTTCTTTTAAGTTTAGAGACAGGGTCTCCCTGAGCTGCTCAGGGCCTCGCTAAGTGGCTGAGGCTGGCCTCCACCTTGCGATCCTCCTGCCTCAGCCTCCCAAGCCCCTGGGATGACAGTGCGCCACTGTGTCTGGCAGGATTCTTACCCCTATTTTGCAGAGGGACAAACTGAGGCTCAGAAAGATGGGGTGACTCATATGGGGACGGGGAGTCGGCGATGAGTAAGGAGTCTGTCGCGTTCACGAGGTGAAGGCGGGTGGGGTGTGGGAGCCAAGTCGGCCTTCAGGGGTCCTGAGAGCACCTGGAGCCTCGGTCTCCTCCTCTGTAACACGGGACCCCGAGGTCCCGCTCCAGGGCCGTGGAGTTGTTCTTGGTGTCCTCGGGGTCCACTGGCTGTCCCCAGGTGCTCCTAGCCCTTGGCCACCCAAGCTAAGGAAGTGGACGGTGAGGACCCAGCCCGCCCTGTGGGCCTGGGAGCCTTGGTCTCTCCGTCTGGGAAGGGGACACGGGCGCGGCAGGGGACTGGGGGACGGGGACCCACAGGCCTCTGGTTGCAGAGGCTTCATTTCCAGCCTGACCTGGAAGTGGCCCCTCTCCCTGCCCAGGGCCAGTCCTCGCTCCCACCAGCAGCTGCCCCCCAGCCGGCATCTGTCCCCAGTAGGCGCGGAGGGCGCAGGTGACCAGCACTGGCCACAGGGTGCTGAGCGCAGGTCCCCAGAGCTGTGGGGCCCGGGAGGCAGGACGAGGGCTGTGCAGAGGGCAGTGGGGAGTCCCTCCCTGGATGGGGACCGGGGACCAGGGGACAGGCCGCGACCCATGGGGACAGGAAGGCTGGGGACCAGGCTGCGGCTGTCATGGGCATCACAGGGCCTGTGGGGACAGGGGACTCTCCCAGAGGAGAAGGCAGTGGGTGAGGTTATGGGTCATGGTCAGGTGAGGGGTGGACACATGGGGGACGGGGGCTGGGGGACGGATGGGTGGACGGAAGAACAGTCGGGTGGATGGACAGGTGGACGGGTAGGAGGACACTTGGGTGGACAGCTGGGGGAATGGACAGAAGGGACGGCAGGACGGCTGAGGAGATGGACGGACAGACGGGGCCCTGTGGAGAGACCCCTGTGTGGCTGCGGGTGGTGGATCGGGGCGGGGGCCGCGCTCGGGGGCCGTGGGCATGTTGGGCCGTCGCGTCCACCCACAGGAGACACCGTGGGAACTTCTCCTCGAGGACATTTCAGACAAGGCCACCAGGAGCCTCAGCAGAAGGCAGAGTGGAACGTGAGGGGACTTCTCTGGGGGGACCTCCCTCTGGTCAGTGCCCATGGAGGCCCCCGTGGCCTTGGACGGTGGCAGCCTCCGTCACCAGCGTATTCAGCCTGAGGCCAGGCAGCTCCTGCCTCGTGGGTCGTGGCTCTGGTGCCTGGTGGAGTCCCTCTGGTGACGAGGAGGGAGGACCAGGGTCCCCAGCCCCCGAGGACGGGGCCCTTCTAGAACCTTCTCTGGCTCTCAGAGGGAAGCTCCCTCCCTGGCCCTGGGACAGAGCAGCCCGCAGCTGCTGGTCCCCGCGTGGGACAGAGGCCGGGCGAGGATGTCCCCTCCTGGGCAGGGGGCAGGGGACCTGGGCCAGCAAGGCCTGACCAGCTGGCCGCCCTGCCCTGTTTCCTGGGCCCAGTGGCCCCGGGTCCTGGACGGGTCGGCTGTGGGTGAGCGAGGCCACCTGCCCTCCTGGGACCCTGCTGGGGGCCGTGGGTGGGAGGCCGTGTGACCTGGGCCTCAGCAGCCGTGAGTCACCGTCCCCAGGGGCTCAGCCTGGGAAGCCCCGCTTCCTGCCCTGGGCCGGGCGCAGCTGTCTGGTGGCGGCTGGGGACAGCAGCTGGGCCCCTCTGGAAGGGCCCCGACCCTCGCTGCCCCCCGGCCCAGGCCAGGCCTAGGGAGTTGGCACATGCGCTGTCCCTGGCCGTCCCTCAGAGCCACTGCTGGTTCTCAGTTACCCCTGTCACTTCGGGGGCCTTGGTGTCCCCACGTGTGAGATGGAGCTGATAAAACCCCAGTCCTGTCCCCACCTGTCCCCAGTGGCCAGTGGGGAAGCCGGGGTGGGAGAGGGACCTGCCACCACCAGAGTCACAGTGACACGGCTGGGACTGGACTTCATCTCCTCAGCCCCGAGGGGACCCTCAGAGCGGCTGGTCCCCGGGGGGTGGCCCTGATTCTCTGTCCCTCCCGTCTCATGGCCCTGGAGCCGCCTGTCAGAGCCAGGGTCACCGCCCGGCCCGGCCAGCTCCTGGGGCAGTCATGGGCGGGTGTTGGGTTCGGGCCTCTGGGGACAGGGGAGGATGTGGCCCGCCCCTGCCGGCTCCCTGCCGTCACGTCACCGTGGACGCCCCTCGCGTCCCGCCCTCCAAGTGACTCACGGCTGCCTGGCCCCCGGCCACCCTGGGTCTTGGCAGGAGGCGGCCGCGAGGCTGAGCAGAAGCCACGGGTGTGAGGGACGCTCAGCCGGGAGGGACCGGAGCAGCCGGACGGGACCAGGCACAGAGGCCGGCCCCGGGGACAGCACCGCCGCTGGCTGGACCTGCCCTGGCCCGTGAGAGCCAGGGCCCTCCCAGCTCTGGGGCCTCTGTTTCTTCTTGCGACCATGAAGAAGGAAGTGACCTGACTCAAGAAGAGACCAGCCCCTGGCCCCGAGGGCAGCTGGGCTTGGGGGACCGGGGCCGCCACCCCCCGGGCCACTGACATCCCCGCCAAGCCAGGCATGAAGGGTGGTGGCAGTGCTGTGTGGAGCCTCATGTGGAAGTTCTGCATCTCCGTGAGGACCCTCAGGTACCAGGGGACGTGTGTGGAGGTGGCCCTGCCATCCTGGGTTGTGTGGCTGCTGGAGTTGGGCAGAGAGCAGAGATGGAGTGCAGGCGAGGCTGCATCCAGCACCCTCGAGGACGCTGGGGGTGTCTAGCAGGCATGGAGGGAGGAGCGGGGAGCAGGGGTCAGGAGTGTGCTGGCCTGGGGCTGGGGCCCAGTGTGGCCTCCAGGGCAGGCGCAGGGTATGCAAGACCCGTCACACGTCATCCACGCGGACTCAGCTGTGTGACTCCGACCCTGCTTCCCAACCTCTCTGAGTTTCTTGGGCCTCATTGAAGCAGGGCTCACTCTCCTTCCTTGAGCACATAGTACAGTGGCCCCTTGTGACCGTGGACACTGTCACCACGGCTGAGAACTCGGTCCTGAGCCAGGCACCAGGCCACTCAGGTTTAACGCTGGTCGTGAGTCGCTGTGCCCCTCGGCTGGAGGTGCTCTTAGGACTCGGGTGACACTTGAAAGAGCAGGACCTGGCACCTGCCAGCTCCGGGGAGTGTCAGATGTGATCACCGATGGTCACCCTACCCTCTCCCCTGGGGCTGCCAGGGAGCGGGCAGGGGACCAGGAGGGCGGCCAGCGCTCCCCGGGGCCCTGGGGGGACAGCTGGGCTTGCTCTAGCCCTGCGGCTGCAGGAGGACAGCCAGGGGACAGGAAGCCACGGGACCGAGGCCAGGCCCGGGGCCTCCGCTGCAAGGGCGTCACCTGCCACCGTGATTTGCATGCAGGCTTGGAGGGTGCTACTGTTTGGAAAGTGTCAAATGGTGACAGCACCCAGGGCACCTGCTGTCCTTAGAGGGCTGTTTCTCAGGGTGAGGGACTGAGACGTCCTCCGCATCTGGTCTGTAAACTAGAGGCCTCCTCCCTTCCCTTCTTCTCCCTTTCTCCTTCCTTCCTCTTGAACATATCTGTGACAGCTGACAGGAAACGCCTACGGCAAGATGATCAATGAGACAACAGGCCGGGTGCCGCCGTGGCCCACGCCTGGGACCCCAGTAGCTTGGGAGGCTGGGGCAGGAGGATCGCAAGGTGGAGGCCAGCCTCTGCAATTTAGCAAAGGCCCTGAGCAGCTCAGTGAGACCCTGTCTCTAAATAAAGTAATAACAAGGGCTGGGGATGGGGCTCAGGGGTGAAGCACCTCTGGGTTCAGTCCCTGGTACCAAAATAATAATAATAATAATAATAATCGGGACCAGGGAAAGCACCTTCAGAATAGGACATTGTGACCCAAAGTGTGATAATAATGATGATGGTGACAACAGTAACAATAATGACGGTGATGATGATGATGATAAGTGCACATGGGCAGGGTCCTGAGGTCTTTCTGTTGAGGCAAAAATCGCTGAGTTTCCTGGTAGCCAAAGGGAAAAGGGAAACACAGCTGCACAACCCACTGTCCCTCACTAAGAACCAGCGTCACGGGGCCACTGTTGTCTCTGCTGTTTGCTGAGGGTGTCGGGGGCTTGGGACGGGAGCAGGGCAGACATGAGGACTGGGGTGCCCTTTAGGACGGGCGCCGGCTGGCTGTGGGGATGTAGAGTGGCGGTGGGTCAGTGGCTGCCTGGCCCCGGGATGGACCTCCTTGTGCGGGGACTTGGAGGCCGGGCCAGGCAGGGGCCAGACTCTCCTTTCCCAGGGACGCGGCTGGATCTTCCTGCATCTCCTTATCCTGAGGTTTGGGGTTGGTGACTAGAAACCCCCGGGCAGTGGCCAAGGGGGAGCCCTGTCCCTTCTGAGTCCCTGACTGGCCCTGGTGGCCTTGGGGAGGGGGTGGCAGCCCAGTACCCTCCGCGCCTCGGTTTCCTCATCTGTTCAATGGGGACAACTCTGCCTGACCTGGTGGGGCTTGGGGCTGAGCTGCCCGGGGCCTCAGGACGCAGCCCCCCAGGTGTCCCCCACTGTGGGTGTCCCCTGCCACAGCCATCCCTGTCCCTGTCCCACTTCCCAGGCGCCTAGCCTCAGGGAGGCTCCCCACCTGCCCTGGGGCTGCCATCCCCCCCAGGCCCATAAAGGCTGGGGCATGGTGCGGGGGTCCCCAGCTCCAGGAGACGCGCCTGCCTGCGCCCTGCCCCTCTGGGGTCCCCACCCGGGACCAGGGCCACTCCCAGCCAGACAGACGGCGGGAGCCGCCCGGAGCCGCGGGGCCAGGGAGACCTGAATCAGCAGATCCAGCCCCGGGCGGGCGGGCGGCGCTGGCGGCGGCCGCGGGGGACACTTTGGAGGCCGCCCCAGGCGCATAGTTTCCCACTTGCGTCTTCGGGTCCCTGCGAGCGGCTCCTGCGCATCTGGAGAGTGAGGTGTGCGGAGCCCCGGCCTCCCCGGCCTCCCTGGCCTCCCCGGCCTCCCCGGCCTCCCCGGCCTCCCCGGCCTCGCCTGCAGCCCAGGAACCCGGGGCTGGGCTCTGGAACCTTGGCTCGGGGCTCTGAGAGGGACCTCAGGGCTCAGAGCCACCGCCCCCTGCACGGAGCCCGGCCCAGCAGCCAGCAACGGTAGGTGGCAGCAGTGTGACCTCAGGCCAGTGGTTCAGCCTCTCTGGGCGGCTTCCTGGCCTGGCTGGGGCGACCCTGCCCTCACCCCTCCTCTATCCCTGAGTCTCCGCAGGGGGTTGGGACAGGCCAGAGTGAATAAGGGGACCAGGGACAGGGCCAGCCTGCGTCTGAAAGCGAGCTCAGCCCTTTTACTGCCCAAGTGACATTTAGGACTAACTGACCCTGTGCCCGTCAGCCTGCCCTGGGGGCCACCCCGTGCGCCTTGGCTGTCCACTGTGGTGGTGGCCTCTCTGAGCCTCGGTATCCTCCTCTGTGAACCAGCCCCCTCCACCTGTCCCCCAGTGTCCTCCCCGGCCGAGTCCCCGGCCAGCAGGGAGCCACCTCGCCCTGATGTGATTTTGCAAAAGAAAAATTGTTTTGTGGCCTGACAGCGAAAGGTCTTGGGTCTCCTGGGGACGGGTCCCCGTGTCCCCACCCACTGCGACTCCCAGGGCTCAGCTGAGCAGAGGGTGCCCGACCTTGGCCAGCAAGGTCCTGTCCCCTCCCCCACAGTGGCCACAGCTGGGCAGGAGGGACGGGAGCAGGTGGCCACCAGTTCTGAGAGCTTCCGGGGGACCTTCCTGGGCCATTAGCCACCTGGTGCCCCACAGCGGGAGGCCCAGGGGACGCCCCTGGAACCCGGGGCCCGTTTCCTCCCAGCCTCGGGGACCCTGGGGAGCCCTGGGAGGAGTCCCTTCCCACCAGGACTCCCCAGGAAGAAGCCACCAGGTCCCCCCTGCCTCTGCTGGCCATGCCCTGGGCTGCCCTGTCCCTCGTCTAGGATGTGGGGTCCCGGGCAGCACAGGGGCCCCTCTCCCGCTCTGCGCGCCGTCTGCAACACTCGCGGTTCCCCTGTGATGCTGCCTGGTCCCCGTCACTGTCCACCCCCACCGCGGCCCTGGGCTCACCTCCTCCCTCCTGGGGGCTCTGTGGCCGGCTCCGGGTCCCGGACCAGGCCCTGCTCTTGGGGACTCACTGGGTGCTCCTCCCTCCCACGGAATGGCGGAGGGTGTGGGCACCGTCGCCGGGCCCACGGGGAGAGGCGTCCCCAGCAGCCCCGGAGTTAGCTGAGCAGCTACTGGGCGCTGGCCGCTCTGGGCCGCCCTGTGGTGTAGCCTGGTGAGCTGGGTCAGGGTTCCTGGAAGTGCTGCCCAGGAGGGACAGGGACGAGAGACAGAGAAGAGACAGGTGAACGGCTTCAGGTGCCAAGATAAAAAGGTTGGGGACAGTCGGGGCGGGGGCCCACGCCTGTCATCCCTGCGACTTAGGAGGCTGAGGCAGGAGGATCGGGCGTTCGAGGCCAGCCGCAGCAACTCAGCCAGGCCCTGTCTATAAAAAAAATCATAAAAATGGCTGGGGGTGACGCTCAGTGGCAGAGCCCCAGGTCCAGTCCCCCACCAAAGTCAAAGGGAAAGGAGGAGCCACCATCTTGGAGGTGGGAGGGACAGGCAGGTGAGCTGGGGCCTCCTAAGCAAAGGCTCTGAGATGCAAAGGCCCTGGGGTAGAGCCGGCCTGGGGCCCTGGAAGAACATACCAGGAGGAGGTCAGGCGGCTGGAGGCAGGAAGTCCTTGGGGCCAGATCCTGGTGACAGCTTGAAGGGGTGGGGAGGGGGAGGCTGGGCACCCTGCAGAGCAGTCGAGGCCCCTGTGGTTGTCGGGACCCCAGAGGAAAGGAGCAGGGGGTGACGGGCCAGGTTCTGAGGCCATTGTGACAGCGGGTGATGGCCACTGTGCAGATGCGAGGGTGATTGACAGTGGGACTGAGACAGAGACCAGGTTCCTCCCTGGGGGACAGAGAGAGGCCTCCCTGCAGGAGGGGCCTGGGGTGACCTCTGAGAAGGGGCCCTGGGCTGGCCAGGGACAGTGGGGACAGAGCTCCCCAGATGGCCCCTGCCGAGCCTGGGGCTGGACACGCGCCTGGCCAGAGGGGACGAGGCTGCTCACCCTGGGCCCCCTTTGGCCCCTGGCACTTGCTACACAGGGCGCCCTCTCCAGGGCCACCTGTCCCAAAGCCTCTGTCCTTGGGCTCGCTGGCCCCGAGTGAGGGGGTGGTGACCGTGTGGCCAGTGCCCCAGCTGGGCCCTGGCGCTCCCAACAAAGCCGCTTCCCCGAAACTCGAGTGGCCCCGAAACGCGATCGTCCCCGGGCGCCCGGGTGACCCTGCATTATTCATGTCCCCGACCCAGCGAAGCCATCGGCCACGGGCTGGCCACACCGCCACGGCCGCCTTCGCTGCGTCGGGCCAGGACCTGGGGGCCTGGCACCCTGTCCCCGGGGTGTGGCTTCCTGGATGCCGCGGGGCGGGGAGGAAGTTAGGCGACGTCACACCCCAGGACCTGCTGTGGGGAGGGCCACTGTCCCCGTACCCCGGCGGAGCAGTCAGGCCGGGCCCCAGGGCCCCAGGAGACCTCGGCCCCCCCCCTGGACACTGTGAGTACCACCCCGATGGCCCGGGGACCCAGAGACTAGTGGCAGCCAGGGCGAGCGTGCGGGGACTCTGGGGTCCTCCTCTGTCCCCCGAGCTCTCTGGGCCCCTGTGTCCCTGCCTGGTGGCCCAGGGCCTGGGGTCTCCACGGCTGCGAGAAGGGGCGCCTCGGCTGTGGGAGGAAGTGTGTGGCTCCTGGGGCCACCCAGGGCCACCTGGGGCCACCCGGGCTGCGCTCTCGGGCCCTGGAGTCACTCAGACAAACAGGGACTCCTGATGGCACCCATGTCACAGCTGGGCACACTGAGGCCTCTGGGCACAAGGTCACCTTGGCCGCAGGAGCCTGGTGGGTGCCGGCTGCTCCCTGCTCTGTCCCCTCAGCCTGAGTTGGGGACTCTGGGCAGAGAGAATGGTGGCTTTGTCAGGCCTCTCTGGCCCTCTGTCCCCAGGGCCCTGTCCCCGTCTGGCGATGCCCAGTCCACGCCCCACCCCCGCCCCGTCATCAGGAGCTTCTGACAACTGACGGCTGCAGTTCTTCATGTCTTTCTGGAATGATCCAGAGTGGAATCTTGAGGATCTGTGGGTTCCCCAGAGACTCAAAGGGACTTGGGGGATAGTCCCCAAGTGGAGCTGGGCCCTGGGACATGCCAGGAGGAGGGGACATCTGCGGCAGGTGTGGCGTGTGAGGAGGAATCGGGCCCAGAGAGGTGCTGTGAGTGGGGACACAGTCCAGGAGTTATCCGCCTTCAGGAATGGCTAGATCAAGGGGACCAAGTTAGTGGTTTGGACTTCCCCACAGCCACCTCCCGGTGGACTTTGGTACTTTCCTTGTGGACCTTCCCGGCTCTGTATCTGGCAGGTAGTGAATGCTCAGAAAACACTCCGCTGTCCCCAGCCCTGTGACCGGCTGGCTGCAGGGGCCAGGCCGAGGTGACCAACACATGGCTGTTGTCTAGAGGCTGCTCCAATGCCCCCAGGAGGTGGGACGGGAAACAGGAAATGACCGCACAGGGCGGTGGGCCTGGGTGGGAGCTCAGAGCCCCAGGGAGCCCAGAGGAGGAACGGAACCTGGACCCGGGTCTCCCTGAAGGCTTCCCCGAAGGCTTCCTGGAGGAGGCGGCAGCTGAGCCCTGGGTCAAGTCAGGACCCGCCCACCCCAGGCCGGGCTGCGCCTTGCGGTTCCTGAGTTCAAAGTCAGGGTCTGTGTTCATGGGTGTCGGAATGAGCCCCCGGGTGGGTGAAAGGTGACCCCACAGCTGGGGACGCAGCTCAGTGGCCAAGCACTTGTCTAGATTGCGGGACGCCCCAAGTTCCACCTCCATCCTCAAGAAAAAGCCAGGCATGGTGGCAGGCGCCTGTCACACCAGTGACTGGGGAGGCCTAGGCTGGAGGATTGCAAGGTGGAGGCCAGCCTCAGCTATTTAGCAAGAACCTAAGCCACTCAGCGAGACCCTGTCTCTCAATACAATGCAAAGTAGGGCTGGGGACAGGCCCCTGGGTTCAGTCACTGGTCCCCAAAAACATTTGGAATTTCTGTCGCAACCGTTTAGTCCAATTCAGATTTTTTTTTTTAAAGGAAAATAAAATAAAACCCAAACAGGCGGCCTCAGCTGTAGCCGTGGGGGAGGAATGAGCACTGAGTGGGCGCCGACTGTGTGCGGGCGCTACCTGGGGTCACTGTGTCAACCCACCCTGCGGAGGAGGGGCCGCAGAGGTTTCTGGGTTCAGGGCTGAGCCCTGGTCTCAGTGCATCAGGGGACGCGTCTCCCCGACTCCGTGGTCTCTGTCTGCCACGCGGAGGCTGCTGGGTGCCACCCCCCCTCTCGGGGACCTATGGGGAAGTCACCGTCCTCAGGACAGTCGCCTGTCGCAACCCTTCCCAGCAGACGGTTGCCCAGCCTGGGATCCCGCAGTCACCCGAAAGCCACCAGGGCCTGCCAGAGAGCAGAGCAGGCCATGCATGTCACAGCGTGTCACAGCCGGGAGCCCTGGGGGAAGTGGGAAGGCAAAGTCCCCACTCAGAAGTGGCTGGGACCGCCACCTGCCCCCGAGCAGCCACAGGGAGCCAGGGGTCCTGGGTTCTGGGCACTGAGCTGCTCAGGTGCCACCCAGTCTGGGGCGAGCCAGGGGAGGCGCGGGCTCAGGACAGGCAGGGTTAACGCCCTGGCGCCATAGCAACGGCTTAATGAAGGTCCCCAAGTGAAAAGACCTTTCTCAGTTGGAATTTATGCTACTTAAAAATGGTCATTGAAGCCGGGCGTGGTGGCACATGCCTGTAGTCCCAAGAATGAGCCACAACCCACCTTCTTGATTTTTATATTTTATTTAGAGTTAGAGTCTCGCTGAGCTGCTCAGGGCCTCGCTGTTGCTGAGGCTGGCCTCCACCTTGTGATCCTCCTGCCTCGGCCTCCCGAGCCACTGGGATGACAGGCGTGGGCCCTGCTCTCCTGTTCTTGATACCCTGTCAGACACGTTTGTTGTCCTTTAAATCAATAAGAACGTCTCCGTCTGGCCAGGACACAAGTCACACGCTGCACCTGTTACCAATCCTCCTGCCCCCGGGTTTCTGCGGGGAGCTGGGCAGGAGATGGAGAGGGTTGAGGCCCTCAGCCTCCTCCAGAGGAACTCCCCTCCGTGGCCCCCTCAGGCATTTCCGGGGGAATTTCCGGGGGAAGTGGTCAAAGGAAGGTGACCTGTCACCTGGCAACGGGTGAGGTGGGGACCTCACTTCCTCTTTCAGCCCCAGGGGCACACCCCCCTCCTGCCTCCCTGCTGACGTCACAGCCTGCCCCAGTCATCCGGCCACACCCAGGGGACCCAGGCAGCGAGGTGCAGTGCCTTACTGTCACTGTCACTGACTCGGGGAAGTCCCAGTGCTGGCTCCTGGCTCTGGACGGCCCCTGCGTCTGGCAGGGCCTTGGGTGGGTCACAGGACCACTCTGGACCTTGGTGACCTTGGCCAGTGGCTGTGCTGTTCCTTCAGGGCACATGGAAGACCCTCTGTGAAGTCCCCGGCCGGGCCCCGCGGCTGGGGTCCTTCGTCAGGGGTCTCATGGGGTGGGGGGCTCTGGGGCCCAGGAGGTCGGGTCCAGGACCCGCCATGGACAGGCTGCGACCCTTCTCCCCGGCTCAGGGAGGGCCTCCGGGTCTCTTGTCCGTCTGTCCTCTTAGCTCCCTGTGACGGCAGCGTGTGTCCTGCTATGTCCCACTCCTGTGGCTGGACCTGCTGTGGGGTGTCCCTGGTGGTGGGTTCCTCTGTGAACATGGGAAACTGACGTCCATTCACTCCCCTGTCTCTCCCAGTCCCCTCCCCTCCCTTCCCTCCACTCCTTGCGTCTCATCCAGTGAACTGCTGTCCCCCCCCATTGTGGGTCAGCATCCACCTGTCAGAGAGGACACTTGGCCTTTGATTTTGGAGGACTGGCTTATTTTGCTTAGCATGAGAGTCCCCAGCTCCGTCCATTTTCCTACAAATGCCATCATTTCGGTCTTCTTTAGGGCTGAGTAATATTCCACTGTGAATGGACCACAGTTTCTTTATCCATCCGTCCACTGAAGGGCATCTGGGTTGGCTCCAGTTTAGCTGTTGTGAATTGAGCTACTATAAACACTGATGTGGCCGTGTCCCTGTCGGGTGCTGATTTTAAGTCCTCTGGGTATAGACCGAGGCGAGGGACCGCTGGGTCACATGGTGGTTCCATTCCCAGTTTTCTGAGGCGTCTCCATCCTGCCTTCCATGGGGTCTGCGGTCCCCCAGCCATGGATGAGTGGCCTTTCCCCTGCCTCCTTGCCCACACTTATCGTCACTTGTATTCTCGGTGACAGCCACTCTGCCTGGTTGGGATGGGACCTTGGTGTGGTTCTGGCCTCCTGGTCTCTAGCAGCTGCGATGCTGGACGTCCCCTGAGCTGGTGACCGTGGTGTCTCTCCCTCTGCGAGGCGTCCACTCACCCCTTGGCCCGTTTACTGCCTGGGTTGTTGGTTCTGTGCTGTGACGTCCCTGTGGTCACTTTGCATCCTGTGGTCAGTGCACTCGCGGTCTGAGGTGCTGAGGGAGACTGTCCCCCATCCCGAGGGCTCCCCTCTGTCCTTGATTCTGTCCTTTGCTGTGAAGGAGTCCAAGGTCTCTGCTGGATCCCCAAGGCCCTGGCCTGGCTGGGTCTGGGTCCCCGCAGGCGGGGTGAGCGGTGCGTGTGTCCCTGTCACTTTTCTTCACATCCAACGACGCCATGGGTCCTTTTTCGTGTTGGGGCTTTTCTCTGGGGTATGTGTGGCCCTCGGTAGCTATTTCTTTTTTTCTTGTTACCAGGGATTGAACCTAGGGCTGCTTGACCCCTGAGCCCCATCCCCAGCTCTTTTTATTTTTAATTTAGAGACAGGGTCTCGCTGAGTGGCTGAGGTGGAGGCTGAGGCCTCCACCTTGCGATCCTCCTGCCTCAGCCTCCCCAGCCCCTGGGATGACAGGCGAGGCCAGCCAGGCCCGGCTGGAAGTTGGCTTCGGATCCTCAGGGGTTGTGACCGCTGGCACAGGAGGCTTCGTACCCCTGGCTGCAATCGCCACATGATGACAGGGAGCCACTGGGAACCACTTTGGGATGAATTCGAAGTTGGTGGATTTTACTTCTCCAGGCGACGTCTGTTTGGGCTTGAGCGACGCCGATGTGTGAAGCGCAGCGTGTGTTTGGCCTCCCGCGGCGGCGGGCAGACATATGGGGTGCAAAATCCTCAGGGCTCCCAGCCTGGGAATCCTGGGAACTCTCAGAGCTGGCGTCCCTGAGCACATGGGACACATGGGGACCTGCCGTCGGGGGGCCTCCGGGGACGTCTGTGTGGCTGGTCTGGGCTGGGAGGTGAGCAAGGTGCCCCCCAGACACTGCATCCCCTGCCCTGTCCCCACTCTTGAAACCCGTCACCCACCAGCCCCAGACCCCTTCCCTCCCACCCCGTCTTGGTGACACTCTTCAGAGCTGTGCTGGTGGGCGGCCTGGATGGCCTGTGCTCGGGGCCCTGGGCTGTTTTGCGTTGCTGTAACCAAACGCCCGAGACTGAGTCGTTTATCAAGGAAAGAGGTTCCCCAGGTGGTGGGCGGGGCGCTGGAGTCCAGCACCCGGGGAGGCCGAGGCAGGAGGATCGCCAGTCAAGGCTTGCGGCTTAGCAAGGCCCTGTGTCAAATTAGAACTAATAGAAAGGACTGGCCACGTAGCTCTGTGGTGAGGCACCCCGAATTCATCCCCAAGCATTGCCACAGGGGGACCCGGGGACAGGGTTAGCCAAGCAGCCGGTGCCAACCTCTGTGACCCTCGCCCCTGGTTACTGACCATGAGCTGCGAGGAAAGCAGCCCAGTCCAGAGGCTCCAAGCACCCGGGTGGCCTGGCTCAACACCCACCCTCCAGAGCCTACTGGTCCCCAAGAACGGGGAGCTGCTTGGATTCTTTCTGAGGGCGATGCCCGGTGACCTAATCCTCCCTCCTCCTCCTCCTCCTTCTCTCTCCCTCTCCCTCTCCCTCTCTCCTCCCCATACATACTCAGGATTTAATCTAGGGACGCTCCATCCCCGGGCCACATCCCCAGGTCCCCAGCCCTCTTTATTGTTTAAGGGAGGTCTTATGAAGTTGTAGAGGCTGGCCTCAAACTCGTGATCCTCCTGCCTCAGCCTCCCAGACACTGGGATGACACATGTGCACCACCAACCTGCTCTCATCATCTTCTAAAACCTCCATCGTCCCTTAGAGGTCCACCACCTCCCGATCCTGTGACATTGGGGATCAAGCATCCAGAATGGGAATCTCTGGGGTCCAAACCACCCCCAGACCACCGCAGGCTCTTCCTCAGTCTGTGGTCCCCAGTGGTAAAAGCTGTGAAGCTGTGACCCTCTTTGCTGAGTGGGGACAGAATTTGACTTCCTTATAATCTGGGGTGGCAGGACACAGATGAGTCCAGGGTCCCGGACGCAGGTCCACTGGGAAGCTGAGAGCTGATGTAGTTGATCCCACACCCACTGACCCTGGTGCAGGAGCCCCCCAACCCCAACTGCACCCAGCACCAGAGAGAGGGATTGGTGCATGGGGGGGTTCATGGCTGAGACTCCTGCACATAGTAGATGCTCAGTAAATACTGTGGGATGAATGGACAAATGCACGGATGTCAGATGTGGGCACTGCACCACACTCCGGCCCCTCTGACTGTGTCCCCTCATTTGAGTCCAACAGACATGTGTTGAGAGACTTGTTCACAGCTAGATCATAGGTGTCCATGGATCTATACACGTATGGCTTCCTTAAGAATCACGAGAATCCCAGTGCCGTGGCCCACTCCTGTCATCCCAGTGGCTGGGGAGGCTGAGGCAGGAGGATCACAAGGTGGAGGCCAGCCTCAGCCACTTAGCAAGGCCCTCAGCAACTCAGCGAGACCCTGTCTCTAAATAAAATCTAAAAAGGGCTGGGGACGGGGCTCAGGGGTTAGCACCCCTGGGTACAATCCAGATAGCAAAAAAAAAAAAAAAAAAAAGGGGGTTGGAAGATTTATTTTGAAATAATTTCAATCTCAGGGCAGAGCTGCAAGATTATCCAATGAAAACAAGTCTCTGTCGCCTGCCTTCCACCCAAACTCATCATTAGCAACATTCCACCAAGTTTTCTCTTAAAAACATTTTTTCTTCGTAGACTGTCTTGAGAGGCCACCAGGAGTGTGCGATGGGTTGACTTTTACCCCTAAATAACCCTTGTGTGCATTTCTCCTGAGATATAAGAACAGGCCCGGGCTGGGGGCTGGGGGCTGGGGCTGGGGGGTGACAGGCAGACTGGTGGGTGGAGCTCAGAAGCAGATCCCTTGGCTGCCCTGTGTGAGGTCCTGGGTTCCGGCCCCACCTGCAAAAGACACATGAAAAACATGTCATTCCGTTCCCCGGTGTCCCCAGGGCCCAGGGGCCACATTCAGGAGAATCAATGTTTACACAAAACCCAGGTCTAACACTCAGCCGGTATTTTGCCTGTGTCCCCATCACACCCGATCCAAGTCCCTTCACTGCATTCAGTCATCGTGGTTTGGTGAATCTTTATTAAGGTATGACTCACACATTGCAGATCGCACTCGTGGTTTCTAGAATATTTATGGTGTTGTGTGTCCATCACCACAACCGAAGTAGGTTTTTTTTGGTCCTGGGGATAAAACCCCAGGGGTACTGATCCCTGAGCCCCGTCCCCAACCCTTTCTATATTTTATTTAGAGATAGAGTCTCGCTGAGTGGCTTAGGAACTCACTAAGTTGCTGAGGCTGGCCTCCAACTAGCAATCCTCCTGCCTCAGCCTCCTGAGCCTCTAGGATTACGGGTGTGGGCCACCCTGCCTGATACCATTTTATTTTAAATCCTTACCATCATCATGTGAAGAAAGTTTGTGGCTGTTTCACTCATTCCTTGACCAATTTCTTAGTCCTTGGCAATCACAGATCATGCGTGTGTGTGTGTGTGTGTGTGTGTGTGTGTGTGTTTGTGCCTGGAAACTGAACCTGGGAGTGCTCTCCCACTGAGTCACCTCCCCACCCTGCTGTTTTCCAGTCTGACTGGCTCCTTGGCCCAGGCTGGCCTTGAACTTGCTGCAGCTGGCTTTGAATTTGAGATCCTCCCACCTCGGCCTCCAGTGTTGCTGGGTCACAGGCTGCGCCACCGCCTGGTGGAACCTCTGTGGAGAGGGCTTCCCAGCGGCCCGTGCCCATGGACCCGCACAGCCTCTGGCATCTGGCTTCTCTGGTTGAGCGAGAGGGTTTTGGGCCGTCCATGATGGACTGGGTCAGTACAGCACCCCGTGGAACCACCTTCCATTGTGTGGATGGACTGCGGGTTTTCCGTGTCAAGTTCATAGGCATGCAGACCCTTTTTGTCCTGGGGCTATTATGCATAACTCTGCTGTTGACACTTGCATACACAAGTCCTTGAGGACATATATTTGCATTTCCCTTGGGCAAGTCCTTGGAGCAGAGTTTCTGGGTCACAAGGTAATTCTGTGTTTACTTATTTATTATTTGATTGATTGATTGATTGATTATTCCAGGGCCTGAACCCAGGGGTGCTTCACCCCTGAGCCCTGTCCCCAGGCCTATTTTGTATTTTATTTAGAGACAGGGTCTCATTGAGTTGCTGAGGGTCTTGCTAAGTGGCTGAGGCTGGCCTCCAACTTGCGATCCTCCTGCCTCAGCCTCCCCAGCTGCTGGGATGACAGACGTGCCCCCCCTCCCGTGCCTGGCTGGTGTTTCATTCTGTAAGAGCCAAACTGGTTCCAAGGCGGCTGCCACTTCTTCCCTTCCCAGCAGCACTGTCCGAGGGGACCAGTTTCCGCAGAGTCTCTGCAGCATTGGCCACTGTCTGTGTTTTGAGTGTAGGCGCGTCACAGCGCGTGGAGGCTCACCCTGGCTCTGATTGCATGTCCCTCAGGACTAGCATGTGGCCATGGCTCACTGGACTTTCATGAAATGTCCATCCAGGACTTTCGCCCACTCTGGAATCATATCTTATTATTGGATCAGAGGAGTTTGCAGAAGCGCTCTCCCAGGGCCGGTGGGCGGTCTCTCTCCCCCTCTCTGTCTTCTTCCTCTTTCCTTTTTGTGGGTGCTGGGGACAGAGCCCAGCCCTCACTCCCCTGTGCTCTGTGCTGGCTCTGTCCCCAACCCTCTTCAAGGTCCCAGGTGACAGGGGGAAGTTTTGGATTTTGAGGTTCTTGTGGCTTGGGCGTGAGGGGCTCCCGACAGCTCCCATCATGTCGGGGACTTTCAGGGGTGAAGTGATTAGACTGTAAGAGCTGTGACTGATGTCCCTCCCAGTGGGACTGGAGTCACTGGGAGGTCACTGCAGGCAGAAGGGGTGTCAGCAGAGGTGGGTCACTGTGGGCCCTGCACCAGAAGGCGTCTACCCTAGGCCCTCCTCCCTCCCTCCCCTCCCCCTCCCCATTTGTGTGTCCAACGCCACAAAAATGAAGTAGGTTTTTTTTTTTGTCCTGGGGATTGAACCCAGGGGTACTGACCCCTGAGCCCCACCCTCCCTCCCCTCCCCCTCCACACCCTCCCTTCCCCCTCCCCACCCTCCCCTCTACTCCCCCCACCCTCCCCTCTCCTCCCCCCACCCTCCCTCTTTCTCCCTCCCCCCTCCCCCTCCCCCTCCCCCTCTCTTCACTCCCTGCCCCACCAGGAGCTAAGCAGCTCCCTACACCCCAGGCCCTTCCTCCAGGATCCTCATCTCAGGCCCCAGCAATGGCAGCAATGGCAGCCCCTCTGTGGCCTGAGACCTGTGACACCCTGAGTCCCAGGTCAGCTTTCCCTCCTCTGAGTCGCTGTCTGGCCACAGTGACACACAGGTGACCCAAGCTCTCAGTTTTGGCCGCTGGTATCTGATGTTGTCCGTCACCCTCTGCCTTCATAGAGGGACCCCCCGGGTTTGGGCCGTCCCCTGTAGACCCTCCATCGTTCTGAGTTACTTTTTGCCTGTGGTGAGTGGTTGGGGTCCAAGTGCGTCCTCTGCCTGTGGACACCCAGTTGTCATGATACTGGCTGCTGGAGAAGGATCTTTTCCAGTGAACTATCTTGTCCCTCTTGTCAAAAAATCACTGGACTTGTGTGCGTGCTGGGCCTGGAACCTGCTGAGCCCACGGTCCTGATGGTGCAGTTTTAAATGTGATTTCCATGATGATGAAACCCTCCCACTGGGCACAGGCCTGTCATCCCAGCAGCTAGGGAGGCTGAGGCAGGAGGATCAAAAGTTAGAGGCCAGCCTCAGCAACTTAGTGAGGCCCTAAGCAACTCAGCGAGACCCTGTCTCTAAATAAAATACAAAAAGGGCTGGGGACGGGGCTCAGGGGTGAAGCAGCCCTGGGTTCAATCCCTGGTACAAAAAAAAAAAAAAGAATTTTTAAAATTGTAAAATTAATTTCTAATTCTTAGAAAACTTCCAACAATATGGATGACATCACATGGGGGAGGGGCTCAGGCCTTGGTTATCAAGCCCGATTAACCTGCCGCAGGCTGAGTCCTGCGGGGAGGGAGGGAAGATGTCCCCTCGGAAGCTGGACCAGCTCCTTACCAGTAGCTGTACAGTCTGGGAAAACCTGAAGTGCTCAATAATTGCTGCAGGTTGGAGAACAGGGCAGCCAGGCCTGCACTTGAACTCTGCATCGGAGTCCCAGCCTCAGCAGTCCTGAGAACGCAGGCGGGAGACCTCCGCCAGCCTGCGTGTCCTTGTGTGTCACCTGGGAGGCTCATTTCTGCCTCAGGTCCATGAGATGTCCCATAGAGTGGCGGACAGAGTGCCCGCGTCTCACCTCTGACCTGTGTGTCGCTTCCTGGGCCCCTGCGCACTGCCACCTGGCCGCCTCCCTCTGTCCCCGAAGCCCAGAGCAGGGAAGCGCCTCGCCCAAGGTCACACAGCTCCTCGCCGCGGAGCCGATGTCCATGACGTCACTCGCGCGGCTGGACCGCCGCAGCCGAGCGCTCGGGCCGCCGGTGTCGCCGCGTCTGGGCGCCAGGGGGCGCTGCGGGGCGGCCTGCGCCGGGGCTGCGGGAGGCCGGGGCTGCGGGGAGGCCGAGCCTCGGGCCTGCGCTCCGGGGTCGGGATCGTCTGTGCGCCGCCCCCTCGTTCCCCTTCGGGACCCCCGCGCGCCCCGCTGCGGTGCTGTCCCCAGGCCCGGCCTCCCCCCCGCGGGGCGATCCCCTCCCGCCGCCCGGGACCCTCGGGCCGCGCCCACCCCGCTCTCCGCGACCGCCCCAGGCCATCGAGGGCCGTCCCCGGGGTCCCGCTGAGGCTGGGTCAAGCCCGCTGCCCCGAGGGTCAAGGCCACGTCCACCCCGCCCCCCGCCATCGGGGAGCGCGTGTCCGCAGCGGCGGGGGGCGTGGTGGCCGGCGACACGGCGGCCGGGCGCGCTGTGCGGCTCGGGCCAGCGGCTTGCCGTCTCTGAGCCGCGTCCTCGGACCCGCGGGCCGGCGGGGCCTCGGCGGCCGGGCATTGGTGGCCTCGGGAGGGGCCGCGCCTGGCCGGGCGCTCATTGGCGATCGCGGGGCGCGGAGGCGATGCCGGGGGACGCCGCGTCCCGGGCCCCGAGGCCGCTCGGCCCCAGCGACCCGCGCGCCCCCTGCGGTCCCCAGCTCGGGTGACGTCGGCGGCGGGGGCGGCACCGCGCGCTCTCCGCAGGGGAAACTGAGGCCGGCGCGGAGGCCCCGCCAAGGTCGGCACCGCGGGGACAGGGACGGGGACGGGGACGGGGACGGATCGGCTCCGCTCCTCGGTGCGCGCCCCCCCCTTGGCCCGCCGGACGCGCAGGAGCCGCGCCCGCCGCGGGGACGGGGACGGGGACGGGACTGCGCGCGCTCGGCGGCGGCTGCAGGCGACCCGCGAGGTAGGCGGCGGCGGGGACGCGGGGACGCGGGGCCGGGTGGGGGCTGCGGCGCTGGGACCCTCTGAGAGCTCCGGTGGCCGCTGGCCGGGCCGCAGGACGGAGCCCGGGCGGGGACGCGGGGACCGCGGGGGGCTCCCGAGGAGGCCGCAGTGGGGACACCGCACCGCGGCTGCGGCGACCCCAAGGGCCGCAGGGACGCCCGGGCCAGCGTTTGGAGCCGGGGCTCTGCGGGTGTCGCTCCCGGGAGCGGCCTCCGCGGCGCTGCGACGCTCTAAGGCGACCGTGGCGGCTGCGGGTGGCAGGTGCGCGGTCCTCGCCTCGGGCCGTTGGCGGCTCCCCCAGCCCAGCCCTGGGGTCGCCGCGCACTCCTCATCCCCTCCCCTCCCCCAGCCGCTCCTGCCTCCCGCGGTGGCCGGCCGAGCCTGGGTGGCCGGAGGTGGTGGCATCCGAGGAATTCGCCCCGAGCCCGGGACGCGCCGCGGGCGGGGGAGCAGCTCCGGGAACCGCAGCCCCAGGCTCCGCAGCCGCCCTGCCCACCTCCCCGACCTCGAAGCCCCTCCTGCCACCACGTGGGGAAGGGACCAGGGACCTTTCTTAGCTCTGGGGACCCGGGGCTAGATCCTGGTCTGGGGGGTAGGGTCAAGGGACCCCCCCCTTGGGGGCTGGAACCGCCACAGAATCTCAGACCCGTCCTGGAGACAGCAGGATGTTGGGCTGGGGCAGGACACCCCTCTGACCTGTCCCCAAGGAGGGGACCCTCCTAGGCCAGAGATTTAGAGGGGCAGCCCCTTCACCCTGACCAGCGTGGGCTGCCCCTGGTCAGCACAGGGGCAGGAAGGAGTGGGCAGCGCGGAGCCTTGGCTTCCCCTGTCCCCCTACCTCCCGCCCGCCCTGGGGACCTCCTTCGATGTTCCTGCCAGGAATTGCCACTGTAAATGGCCGAGCTGTCCACGGTCACAGCTGATCAGTTCCTGGAGCAAACGGAGCAGAAAGATGATAGTGGGTGTCCCCTCCCCCTGGCCCTGGCCAAGCCAGAGGCTCCCAAGGACAGAGGGGCCCTGCCCGGCCAGCTGTGTGGCGCTGGGCATGCCCCAGGGGCTGCTGGGAAGCTCTTGCTGGGCTCTGGGAGGCGACACTGGTGGGTGCTCTGCTGGGCTCCTACCCCATTCTGTGGTCAGTGACCACCAACCGCGGGCCTGGGCAGCCCCCTTTGAAGGAGTCTGAATGGAGGTGACATAGCTGTGGCCTTCTGGTCAACCTCCCCTGCCCCGTGTTGTGCCCAGGCCTTGGTACCTGCCGGCGACAGGAGCTCGGACTCCTAGCGCCAGCCCAGAACCCGCTGCAGGGAGGGAGGGAGATGGTCCCCAGCCCCCGGCCCCCTCCCCAGGCAGGAAAAGGCAGGCAGAGGTGGCCCGGGTGCCACATGCCACAGCCCAGCTGTGCAGGATCCTGCAGGAGAGAGCATCCCGCATCCAGGAGCTGGCCAGCGCCAAGAGCGCGTCCAAGGTCACAGGGCTCTGGGTTGTGGGCCTGTCCCCTGTCCTCCAGGACCCCGGTCATTCCTGAGATCTGCTGCCTGGGGACCCCCGTGCCCCCACAGAGGTCCCTGAAGAGGGGACCGAGGCAGGAGACCTGCACTCGCTTCCCTCTGCAGGGGCCCTGGCTCCTGCCCGGTAGGTTTGCAAACATTCAGTAATCTTGTGTCTCATGACTTGGAGTTGACACTTGTGTCCAAAGCTCCTTAAAGGGCCGGTGGCAGCCAGGCGGGCCCTTCCAGCCAACCTGGCCTGCCCCACCCCTCATGTCCCCATGGCGACCGCTTTGACCCCTTCCCGCCCTTCCATGTTGTCCAGAGGGGAGGGCCAAGGGGACACCAGAAGAACTGGGACCCTTGGGGGCCTTGGCGTTCCTAGTCACCCATGGGAGTGAGGAGACACTCGTGAGCCTCTAAGCCCTGCTAGGAGGGGAGAATGTGGCCCCCTTTGATCTGGGGACAGCCAGGCATTCAAGCTGAGCTGCTGCACTTCACCTCTGGTGGGAGGGTCGACCAGATGCCTCGCTCCGTCCTGCTCCTTCGTCATGGGGGTGTGGGGGGTGGACAGTGGGGGTTCTTGTTTCCTGGATGGATGAGCTTGGGTGAAGGCCACCCTGTTGGTGAGGTCCCTGTGATTTGGGATCCCATATACCAGCGCAGCTCGGAGTTAGCGTTCTCTGCCGCCGTGCAGTGACTCTGGGTACAGGGTCTTCTGATGACCCTGTCTCCCCCTAGAGCACCTGGCCCTGTCCTGGCTCCTGCAGGAAGGCACCCCACCCCCACCCCGTCACCTGACAACTCCTTGGTCCGTTCTTCATCACTGTCATCCATGTCCTTTCTTTCTGAAAGTTTGCTCGCTCACCCCTCTCTACCCCCCTTCCTTCCTCTTTTATGGGTACCAGGGATTGAACCCAGGGGTGCTTAACCCTGAGCCCCGTCCCCAGCCCTTTTTATTTTTTATTTAGAGACAGGGTCTCGCTGAGTGGCTTAGGGCCTTAATAAGTGGCTGAGGCTGGCCTCCACCTTGCGATCCTCCTGCCTTAGCCTCCTGAGCCACTGGGATCACAGGCAGGTGCCACCCTATGCCCTGGTCAAAGCTTGCTTTGAGTAGCCAGATCTGTGGTCACTGAACGAGAGAGTCGTGTGCGGGCCCTGACTTTAGACCCCCCCAGAGCCCACTCATCCTCCGGAACCTCCAGCCCTGGGTACCCCAGCCGATGCCACCTTGGAAGGGCGCCCGCACCAGCCTAGTTCTCAGGCTGGATCCACCAGATTGCAGTTCCAACTCAGCAGCACACTTAGCCCCTGCTCCTGGGGACACGGTCCCAGGGCTGTCACACGCGTCACCCCTTCATCTGCAAGCCACAGGCCCACCCATTAACTAGCAGGATGGTTCTGGAAAAGTTCATGTTCAAACAATGATGTCACCTCCCAGGCCACAGCTCCTGTCCAGCGCTGCCCCTCCCACCCCCCTGTGGGGAACCTAGTCACAGTTAGTGGCTTTACAGCCCCGGCCCTGTGTCACTGTGTGGGGACATTCTTGGGGGAACCCAGCATCCAGCTGATGCCCACAAATCCCGAGGCGCAGGGTCGGCCAGCCTGCCTCGGGGACCAGCCAGCTGTGAGCCCTGCATGTCGCTCCCTCTGTGCAAGGACACCCCGTGTCCCCTCCTGTCGTCACCCCCCCCTGCTAAACTCCCCGAGGACAGGACGCTGGGTGGCTGGCGGCTGATTGAGTCTGGGTTGTGCTTTGAACTTGAATCCAAGCAAGAGTTGGGCTGCCTTAGAGAGGGTCCCCTCTCCCTGGACACGCAGAGTGACCAGACCCGGGTCGTGGGGACTCTCATGCCCATTTCGGCTCCGAGCCCCAAGGCCCGTGATTTCTTTTGCGTTTTGCATTTTCCAATTATCTGGGGACTTGGTGGAAGGCTCTGGATTGTCCTGGGGGCGGGGAAATGCTACGTGGGGTGTTTGGACAAAGCCGGGCCTGGGCTTTCTAGAACATTCCATGGCGTAGCTCATCCAGATGCCGAGCTGGGTGGGTCTGGCTCCTCCAGAGGCCTCAGGGGTGGGCAGAAAGTGAGCCAGGAGGGAAACAGAGGCCCCTCCATGCTCCTCTGGAGAAAGCCCCTCCCCTCCGGGAGCTGGAGGTCCCAGGACTTTGTCACCCAGGACCTAGCACCATAAGGGGTTGGGGGCAGTGGGACAGGGGGAGGGGAGCTCAGGCATTAATAGCCACCAGCAGCCAGCCCCCACTCCCCGCCCAGTCTGCAGCTAGACTGGGTTCAAATGCCACTTCTCAGCTTCCTAACTTTGCACAGGAGTTTAGATGAGTCACTGGGCCTCCCTGACCCTCAGTCTTCTCCTCTTTAAAATGGGGTCATGAGCCCAGTGCAGGGGCTCACGCCTATCATCCCAGCAGCTCAGGAGGCTGAGGCAGGAGGATCGCAAGTTGGAGACCAGCCTCACCCACTTAGTGAGGCCCTGAGCCACTCAGCGAGACCCTGTCTCTAAATAAAATGTAAAAAGGGCTGGGGACGGGGCTCAGGGGTAAGGGTCCCTGGGTTCAATCCCTGGGACCAAAAAAAGAAAAGAAAGAAAACATGCAGTCAGGATAGCACTGACCCCCTGAGGCCACCAGAAGGTCATTCTGTGCAGGGACATCAGCTTCCTGCAGATTGTTTTTCATTTCTTTCCTTGGGGACATCATAGGGGCCTCCAAGGATTTCTAGGACCTCAAGGTCCAAATAGAAATGTCAGCTCCATCCAGAAATGACGGAGTATCCGTCACGTCCCTGGTTCGTTTTCAGTTTGGGGGTGACCGTCGGGGCACACAGACTCCAACCCGACCCTCCCAGAGCTTTCCTGAGTGGTGGGGACAAACAGGCGACTAAGAAGAGATGTCACAGACTGAGAAGCGTCACGAGGACGTATCTGCCCCCGTTGGTGTGAAATGGGATTTTCAGTGAGAGGACCCTTCCGAAAAAACAAGAGACCCCTGATTTGGGCTACATAAGACCCGGATTCTAGTCCTGCCCTGCTGACCTCAGACTTGCTGTGCAGCCTTGGGTCAATTCCTTGTCGTCTCTGATCCTCAGTTCT
The DNA here is from genome assembly GCF_047511675.1 of Marmota flaviventris. Taxonomy (NCBI): domain Eukaryota; kingdom Metazoa; phylum Chordata; class Mammalia; order Rodentia; family Sciuridae; genus Marmota; species Marmota flaviventris. Next base: position 18,594,317 of record NC_092517.1, read on the forward strand.
TATCTGCGCCATGAGCGCTTCCAGCTCAGAGATAATGGCCTGATGGCTGAGCAGTCACCATTTGAAAGGTTGTGACACTCATAATGGCCACAGAAAGTGGAAAGATGCTGATAAAAGATGAGCGCGTGCATGCGGTCACACCAAGGTCCAGAGGCCGACCGTGGCAGGGACGCGCCTGTCGCACCTCGAAGTGTCTCTGTCTCGGCGTCCCCGACTCTGTGAGAGCCCCGTCTTTGGTCCTGCTGTGCCACCTGTGGGGCGACCCCTTTCCATGTGACCTTGGTTTTCTTATTTTTGAGCTGTCTATAAATAGGTGCAGGCAGGTCAGGCTGGACGGGTGGCCACAGGGTCACCTGTGTGAGTGGCTGTCTTTGGGCCTTTGAAACCAGTTGTTGTTGTTTTGTTTGTTTTGGTCCCAGGGATGGAGCCCAGGGGCATTTAACCCCTGAGCCCTGTCCCCAGCCCTTGTTATGTTTTGTTTAGAGCTGAGTGGCTGAGGCTGGCCTCCAACTTGGGATCCTCCTGCCCCAGCCTCCCGAGCTGCTGGGGTCACAGGCGTGCGCCCCGCGCCCTGTACTCCATGGTGTCCATAGGCCACCTCCCCCTCTCCTGCCTTCAGTTTGGAGCTATCGGTTTTGAATGAGTGTCCCCAGACACGTGGCGTGACTTCTCTAGGGCATCGACCTCGGTGGTCAATATGTATGCGTCCCAATTCACAAAGCGCTGGGCGGCCGAGCCTCCGCCTCCCGCGCCCCAGGGCCCCTCCTGGTTGCTCGGTGCTCCTGGTGGGTGTGTGACGCAGTCGCCTGGTGGGTTTAGTGGGGCGTTTCGGGGTGTGCAGACGCGTTTGTTGGCCATTCAGATGTCCCCTGTGGCAAAGAGCCGTTCAGGGCTGTCCCTGCACCAGGCTCACTGGGGTCTTGGGATGGACTTCAGGGTTTCAGAGTTCTTAAGGTCGCCCGCCTGCCCGCCACCCGCCATCCACTCTGTTGGTGACATTGTGTGTTTCAAGAAATTCATCCCCAGCCCCTGTCTATAATCCCAGCAGCTCAGGAGGCTGAGGCAGGAGGATCGCAAGGTGGAGGCCAGCCTCAGCCACTTAGCAAGGTCCTGAGCAACTCAGCGAGACCCTGTCTCTAAATAAAGTATAAAAAAGGGCTGGGGACGGGGCTCAGGGGTTGAGGGACCGTGGGTTCAATTCCCAGGAGCAAATAAGAATAATAATAAATTAATTAAATAAAGAGGGGACTCCCTGCCCCCGGGCCCTGCAGGTCCCCGCCTGTCCCCAGTAGATGCTGGCCCACCTGGGGCCCATCTGCATTGTGGGAGGAATGAGGTCCCTTTTGTCCCTTTCCCTGCACCCCTCCCCCCATAACCCAGGTGACCCAGCACCACTGGGGACAAGTGTGTCCTTTCCCCTCCTCTGCGCGTCCCCTAGCCTGTGTCCACACCCTGCAGGCCAGGCCGGGCACCCCCCGGGGAGTGGGTGACAGGGACGGCCTGTGGCCCCGCCCAGCCCTGGCTTCTGCCCAGCAGGTCGGTGGGGACGGTCACGTGTCCGGCCCGGGCTCAGGCGGATTAAGCCGGGCTCAGGGTTTGTGACCCGGACCAGCGGCTGTGCGGCTGGGAGGGACCAGGGAGCAGGGACAGGGCCTCAGGAGGACGGGGCCTCGCCGGCAGGACCGAGGTAAGGGAGGGCTGGCGTCCCCAACCTGGCCGCCAGGACCTGGGCCACCCCGTGTCCCCGCCCGAGCTGTCCTGTCGGTTCCCAGCAGCGCCACCCAGGGACTCCGGTCCCCTCTGGTGTCCAGGGCCTGCCCCTGGTGGGGCGGGTGGCTGTTGCCAGCATTAGGTGAACCTCTGGCTTCCAGCCTCCTCACCACCCTGGGCAGTGGCCCAGGCTGGTGTGGTCCGGGTCGCCGTCCCCCAGCCCCGTGCCAGGCTCAGGCCTGGAACCGGGGACCAGAATGGCTGAGCAGGGACCGTCCTGGGGCTGGGCACCTCGGGCTCCTCTTTCCTCCTGCCGTGCGGAGGAGGCGCAGCCGCCCATTTCATAGATGAAGAAACTGAGGGTCAGGGAGGGCCTATGAGGGCTCAAGGTGCAACCAGGTCCCCTCCAAGCCCCCGCCCAGGCTGAGGCTCTGTCCCTGCCCTGGGGCCTCTGTGGGTGTGTGACAAGGCACATTCCCTCTGGAGCCGCTGCTCCCTGGGGCTCCAGAGGGTGGAAGGCCCCAGAGAGGAGTCAGGACAAGGGGCGGTGGCTTGTGCTGTCACGGGGAAGGTGGACGTCCAGGTCCCTTTCCTCTCCTCCTGGGCCTTTCATTCAGGTGGCTCTGTCTGTGCCTTTCCCACTGCTGAGGACACAGGCCTGTGGGAAGGGGTCAGGACAGTGAAGACTGACATGCCCCCTTGCGGTCCCCGGAGCAAACGGGAGCCACCTTTGGGGCGGGGACATTTGGCTAGAAACAGCTGCGTACAGTTTTGTTTTGTTTTTGCACCAGGGACTGAACCCAGGGTGCCTACCCCCGAGCCCCGTCCCCAGCCCTTTTTATATTTTATTTAGAGACAGGGTCTCGCTGAGTGGCTGAGGCTGGCCTCCACCTCATGATCCTCCTGCCTCGGCCTCCTGAGCTGCTGGGATGACAGATGAGGGCCACCGCGCCTGGCTACATCTATCCATCTGTCACCCCCCAGACATATTTTCATGACCCCCCCCATTGCTGGCTCTGCTCCTTCTGTCCTGTGTCCCCCGCTCTGAGCGGGAACCCTCACCTCCCCCTCCCTCTGGAGAGCACACATATTTGTGGACGCTGGCACCAGATTTTCCCCGTCAGCAGGATGGGGCAGGCTGCAGCCTGGCACCGGACAAACAGGAGGGACTCTTGGACAGCAAAGAAGGGCCCCTCTGTGCCAGAGGCTCAAGCCAGACACCAGCCCCCGGCCCCGGCCCCAGCAATCTGGGTCTGCCGTGGGGGGTGCAGCCTGGGACCGGGCTCGGCCTGGCCTGGCTGCGGGACCTTGAGCCAGCTTTGGCTCCCGACTCCGTGTGGGAGGCCAGGGCGTGTGGCCACCTCTGAGAGGGCAGAGAGTCTGTCTGTCTGTGTGAGGACCTGAGCAAATGATGTCGCTCCTGATGGCCTATGATGTGGGGACGGGGTTTTGTCGGCCTTAAAAATCACATTGCTTCAGCCCTGTCCTCCTGGTGGCTCTGGAGGCCGAGGCAGGAGGATCACAGTCGTCCAGTAGCAGAGCTTCAGGGGTTGCCAGTGTACAGATGTTCGGGTTGTGCACTGCACAAGAGCAGCTGGCAGAGAGAGAATGCCATTCCTGCCCTGTCTGGCCCCGGAGCTGGCTCCATCAGAAGAGGGCGCCTTTCTCAGACTCCCATGCCGGGTCCCTGCATGTCCCTGGAGGAATCAGTTCCGACTGTGCCCACAAAGCTCAGGTGCCAGGACACAGGGTCTCTGTGGTCTTCCTGGGCTTACTTTTCTAGAATCTTTCTCCAGGAGTCTCAAAGAGGTCCCAGCAGAGGGGATCCCGGACACTGTCCCCGTTACAGTCTGTTTGAGCCTCTTGAGTTAGGGACTCCTCCACATGGTCAGTCCCCAGGGGAACTGGACCATGTGCCCGGCTCTCGGGGCTACAGATCGGCCTGGCTCAGAGCAGACCTGGGCCCACCTCTCAGCTTCATCTGGCTGTCCCCCTGCCCAGGGCACCTTTGGTCATCTGTTACCATCCCCCAGAACTCAACTTTAAAAGGTGCTTATCTCACCGGGTGCAGTGGCCCACGCCTGTCATCCCAGTGGGTGGGGAGGCTGAGGCAGGAGGATCGCCAGTTGGAGGCCAGCCTCAGCCACTTAGCAAGGCCCTGAGCAACTCAGCGAGACCCTGTCTCTTAATAGAAACTAAAAAGGGCTGGGGACGGGGCTCAGCGGTTAGCAGCCCTGGGTTCAGTCCCTGCTACCCCAAACCTCCGAAAGCTGCATTTGTGACACTGATTTAGGGACAGGACTCACCGTGGGGTGACATAATTCATGTGCTGATATTTGCCAAGCACCTAAGGCAGACGAGAGCGAGCTGGGGCCGGGGCCGAGGGGTGACAGCGTCACCTCCACCTGGACAGGTCCCCAGCGTCTCAGGGAGGGGCAGAGTAACCTCCGCTGTGCCCTGAGCAGGCGGTGAGGCCCGCCTGGGGTTCAAGGCTGCCCCCCGCCCAGTGCCCAGGCCTGGCCAAGCCCCTGGGCTCCTCTCCAGGCTGCAGTTCCCCAGCAGGGCGACAGGTGGCGCCAGCCCCCGCTGCGTGGGTGGGCTGAGCCGCAGGAGAGGCCGGGTGGGGGTGGGGACAGGGACAGCCCCTCACCCACACCCAAGCTGGGGGCCGCTCAGTTGTCACCCGCCTGTCTCTCATCCCCTCCAGAGCTGCCGGCCAGCTGTGCCCTGAGCTGCTTAAGCCGATCTAAATTTGCCACCAGCCTGACCTGGGGACAGCCCCGGGTGGGGACCCGGGGCCTTGGGGCTGGAGCATCTAGATTCAGAGCCGCGCTCTGCCGCTGAGAGGGAGATGCTGGCGGTCACTTCGCTGCCCCACAGCTGGGGCGTCCTGCGAATGGGCTCCTGTGTGACAGAGGACCCCAGGGGCCTCGCCCTTCACCCCTGGGCACCCCAGGAGGCCGGGGCCACCCCTTGGTGGAGTTGGTGACCGTGGTCAGGGCCCCTGAGGCCGGAGAATCAGGAAAACCAGCACAAAACCCCAGCAGTGCCTCTTTTTTTATTTTTATTTATTTTTTCACGGTTTATTATTATTAGAGAAGCTCTCACAGGCATATGGTGGAATGTTCTGGAAGCTCTCACAGGCATATGGTGGAATGTTCTGGAAGCTCTCAGGCATATGGTGGAATGTTCTGGAAGCTCTCACAGGCATATGGTGGAATGTTCTGGAAGCTCTCACAGGCATATGGTGGAATGTTCTGGAAGCTCTCACAGGCATATGGTGGAATGTTCTGGAAGCTCTCACAGGCATATGGTGGAATGTTCTGGAAGCTCTCAGGCATATGGTGGAATGTTCTGGAAGCTCTCAGGCATATGGTGGAATGTTCTGGAAGCTCTCACAGGCATATGGTGGAATGTTCTGGAAGCTCTCACAGGCATATGGTGGAATGTTCTGGAAGCTCTCACAGGCATATGGTGGAATGTTCTGGAAGCTCTCAGGCATATGGTGGAATGTTCTGGAAGCTCTGCAGTGTGTTGGTTCATGGAATGGTGCTTGTGTATCTTTGTGCTAAAAGGATCTGTCACTTTCAGTTTCTCGATGTAGTGAATATCAATAGCTGTGACCCCCCCGCAGGCCATTTTGCTATCCTCAGTCAAGAGCATGAAGAGATGCTGAGCCAAAAGGCTTGAGAGCCTCTGGCCTGTATTTAAAGAGGGAGCCAGGCGTGGAGGTGCACGCCTGTCACCCCAGCGGCTCAGGAGGCTGAGGCAGGAGGATGAAAATTGGAGGCCAGCCTCAGCAAGTTAGTGAGACCCTAAAGCCACTCAGTGAGGCCCTGTCTGAAAATACAATGTAACAAGGGCTGGGGACGGGGCTCAGGGGTTAAGCGCCCCTGGGTTCCATCCCTGGTACCCCAAAAAGAAAAGAACAGGAAAAATCAGCGAGTGTGTTTGAGCCTCTTTTAGAGACTCCTCCGCATGGTCAGTCCCCAGGGGAAGTGGACCTCGTGACCAGATTTCAGGGACTCTGTCCCTGGGAGGCCAGTGGTCACTAACAGAAGCCAAGGGGTAGAGATGGGCCCCCGATGGCAGGCAACATGTAACCCGGTGGCTACTAAAGCCACAGAGAATGTTCTGGTAGGTGGCTGCTGTCTCGGAACTGTCCTGGACGGGCCTCTCCTGGGGACGGGGGCGGGCTGCACTAGGGTGGCTTCTATCACCCCACTGTTAATCATTAGTCAGTGCCTGTCCCCCGACCGTGGCTCCTGCACAGGTCCACAGAGCCTGGGAGCCAGGGCCAGGCCCCTGTGGGAGAGAAGAGGAGCCTGTTGGGCAGGGGGCCCCCAAGCTGCGTTGGGCCCGGCTGCAAGGCGCAGCCCCCTTAGCCAGGTCGTAATCAGCATCGTGTACAGCCAACTGTGGCGCCTGTTACTGCAGGTGACCCTTGGCTGTCCGGGGTCCCCAACCCTGATGTCTTGGCTCTTAACACAGAAATCACAGTCACTGTGGGAATTGTCTATGGACTGTGGCTGGGACCCACTCCAGGGGACGCAGGGCCCAGGGGACCCAGGAGCAGCGCGTCCCTGGGCCCCTTGGCTCTGGCTCCCAGGGACCAGGATGTCTGTCCCTGTGGATGGCCAGGATGGATGGCAGCCCTACCGAGTGGCCTTGAGCAGGTTGGTCCTCGGGTCTGGGCCTCCGCTTCCTGATGGGCTAAGAAATAGCGTCCCTCTCAAGGCCACTGGGAGCACAGGGGCCCTGGTGGGGCAGTGGCCTCCACTTGTCCCCAAAGAAGATGTGGAGGCTGGTTGCTCGACCAGCAGGGTGTCTGGAAGTGTGAGCCAGGCCACAGGGAGGTCCCAAGGCCAACTCAGCTGGTCGCCTGGAGACAAAGGTGTCCATCAGGGACCTTTTACTGTCTCTTTTACTCAAAGCGCTTAATTGCGTTTCCTGTTATAGATATAAAAGGGGCCGGGCACGGTGGCTCACACCTGGCATTCCAGCGGCTGGGGAGGCTGAGGCAGGAGGATCGTGACTTGGAGGCCAGCCTCAGCCACTTAGCAAGGCCCTCTCTCTAAATCGAATATAAAAAGGGCTGGGGACGGGGCTCAGCAGTTAGCACCCTGGGTTCCATCCCTGGTACCAGAGAAAAGTCACTGAGTGTCCCCACCCTGTCCCTGTTTGGGGGCATTTCAGGTCCACGTGTGTCACCTTCTTGTCTTTTTCTGTCTGGTGTTCCCTGCGCTGAGCTGGAGTTCCGGCCCGACGCATGCGCAGCCTGTGCCCCGCGGAGCCCCGCCTCCCCTCCGCCCCCGGCCTCCCCTCCGCCCCCGGCCTCCCCTCCGCCCCCGCAGCTCCTCCTTGGTTGAGCGATTCTCTTTCACACTTGAGTCCACATGGGGACCTAGAAAGCCCCTCCCGTTGGCTCGGTGGCCTTACGTAACCAGGGTCCTCTTCCCCGGCTCATCGGAGCCTGGAGCAGGACGGCAGGGAGTGTCCCCGCGGCCTCCGCTGGTAGCAGGATGAAAATGGGTGCCACAGCGGCGTTTGGGGCCTGTTGATTTATTTTCCCTGGGAACATCCAGTTTGTGCAGAGAGAGAGTGTGAGGACGGAGGGGATGTCACACGTCACGGTGGCTTGTAGACAGAAAGTGTTGCTGGGCATGGGGGCATGGGTGTCATCCCAGGGGCTCTGGAGGCTGAGGCAGGAGGATCGCAGGTTGGAGGCCAGCCTCAGCCACTTAGGGAGGCCCTGAGCCACTCAGCGAGACCCTGTCCCTCAATAAAAACACAAAAGGGGCTGGGGACGGGGCTCAGGGGTGAGGCACCCTGGGTTCAATCCCTGCTAATCAGAAAAGAAGTGTCAAGCGGTGGGTACAGGGACTGTGGGCATTGGGAGCGCCACCTAGAGGAGCCCGGCATCTGTGCGCCCGCCCACCCTTACCTGAGATCCCCTGCGGGTGCCAGGCTGTGTCCCCTGTGTAGGTTGGCCCCGGCTGGCCTTCCGCTCAGCTGTCCGCCAACCTGGAGTGCCACCCCACCAGGCCCCAAGTCAAGACGGGCATCACCTCCTCCAGGAAGGCCTCCCTGCCTGGCCGCCCCCAGCCAGCAGCCTCTGCCTCTCTGCCAGCTCCTCCCTCCGTCCTGGGGATGGGCCGCCTTAGCACAGATCAGAGACCCCAAACGGCAGCAAGCGTCTGCCGCCAGGGCTCAGGAGCCCCATTTGTGATGACTCCCCCACCCGTTGCTGCTGCCATGCCCAGGGCCCTACTTGAGCACAGACTTGAGCCCACATGAGGGATTCCCTGCTCTGTCCCTTATGCTGTGTGTCTTAGGGCAAACGACTTGCCCTCTCTGGGCTTCCGGGGCCTCTGTGTCTTTGTAGAACTCCTGGGAACCGGGCTGGCAGCGAGGATGAGCAAGCCCCACAAGGACAGGGGACAGGGCCCGCATGCAGGTGAGGTCCCTGGGCTGCCCAACGCGTGGTAGGTAGGGACAGGTGTTGGTGAGCGCTGGGGAACACGCACATCCCCAGCTCCAGGTCTGCGCACTTGATGAACTGGGCCTCACACGCGTCCTCTACTGTCCTCTACTCCCCTGCGCGGGTTGGCTCAGGCTGGCCTTCCGCCCTCTGGGACCAGAGAAGGTGTTGTTCAAATCAATAGCGCAACAGAGACTGCGGAGGGAGGGAGCGCGTCAGCCACTTAAAAGTAGCCAGAGTCTCAGGAGCACTTAGCGGCCTCCCTTTGAAAGAGAGGCCTCCCACACTTGGGATCGAGGAATTCATCTATTCATTAAGTAGGGGCCCCCAGGGCCTGGGCTGGCACCCCTCTGCTGGCTGTTGTTGGCTGTGAACTCACTGTTTAAAAGTAAAGGTGGATGTGGTGGCCCACGCCTGTCATCCAGGGGTCTCTGGAGGCTGAGGCAGGAGGATCGTGAGTTCAAAGCCAGCCTCCGCAAAAGTGAAGTCCCCAGCAACTCCATGAGACCCTGTTCCCAAATTAAACACAGAGCAGGGCTGGGGATGTGGCTTGGGGGTCGAGTGCCCCTGAGTTCAATCCCCAATGTCCCCCACCCACCAAGAAAAAAAAAAAAAAGTAAGCCAGCAGATTCTGGGACAGTTGCTTTTTGTGGTCAGCCCTGCTCTGGGCCAGAGTCAGTGGCCCCCAGGGGGTGCGCTGCGACAGCCCGCCTTGCAACTATTCCTAGATTCCCTTGACTTTGACATTCCATTTTATATGCAGATGGACTCCTGCTTTGTTTTGTTTTTTAACTATTTAGAGACAGGTTCTCGATGAGTTGCTGAGGCTGGCCTCCAACTTGCGATCCTCCTGCCTCAGCCTCCCGAGCTGCTGGGAGGACAGAGGTGTGGACCACCATGCCTGGCTAGTTCACTGACTTTTTAAAGTTCAGTGACTTTTTAAAGAAGTCCTAGGATTTGTTCCCAATAGTGTCCCCTCTTGGGGCCCTTTGAAGCAGTGACCATCTGGCCCAGCCCTATCTGTTTAACCCCCACTGACCCCCGTGGCATCTGGAGCCTGCTCTTGCATATTCAGGGCACCGGGGTCCTCCTGCGTGGACAGGGGTTTCCCCAGGTGGCTGGACCCCACATGCGACGTCTGGCAGACGTGACAGACTTTTTCTGGGCGGGCTGGACAGGGACTGGAGGCTTGGTGGCTCTGCTTTGCCCCGTGGCAGGAGAAAGCTGTGCATGTGGAAGGGGCGGGTGTGTCTCTGTGTCAACAAAACTTTATTTAAAGTACAACAGCTGGCAGGGCGAGGTTTGGCTCTCGGGAGGGACCTTTCGAGGTGTCCAGCTGCCGTGTCCCCTCTGGGTGACAAGCCCTAGAGCAGGCCCGGGGAGCTGTGGGGAAGAGTGCACACCCAGCCCTGCCTGGCAGTGACTGTGCCGCTCCTTGGTGACATGAAAGGACCGAGGGCAGGGCCAGGGGGCGTGGCTTCCAGGAGAGGGGACACTAAATTTCTCCGCAGGTGGAGAGATGGCCCAGGACCAGGCCACACAGGCCTGAGGTCGGCCACATGAAGCCACCAGACGTCACCCTGAGAGCTCTGAGATAGGGTGTCACATGCCTGTCCCAGGAGACGAGGAAATCCGTGGGGGACATCAGGTTGTCAGAACCCAGGAGGATGAGGACAGAGTTAGGTTGTGGCAGGAGAAATGGGCCAAAGCAAGCAACTCAGGGCTCAGACCCAGGATGGTGGCACTAAAGGCTCTCTGACTTCTCGCATCCTGCGACCCCCCAGACACGAACTCCTACTCGTCCCTCAAGACCCAACCCCAAATACCCCCATCGCTGGAGCCTTTCCCGAGACAGAGTTCCAGGTTGTCCCCACTGTCATAATATCACACGAGGGGATGGTCATTACAGCAGTACCTTCCCACTGGGGTCTCAGAAGACAGGGCAAGAGCAGGTGCTGGTTAGTACTTGCTCAGTTAAACGGCTCATGCGCCAGCCCTACTTTGAGGAAAGTGAGACTCAGAAAGCAAAGTGCCCACGGGGTGGATGTGAGGTCTGTGCAGTCCAGTCGTTTGGACAGGAAAACTGTCCAGGCACTCCTGGACAGGGCCTCACCACTGGCCGGATTGGGCTTGGTGGCGTGGTTCAAGCTGGGATTTATAAAGGGACTTAAGTCAGGAGGGATCCCGGGGAAGGGCCTCCCTGGGGCCAGGGGCCTACGGAGCGTCCCCCTCGCTCACGCTGCGTGTCCTGCTTGGCAGACCAACAATACCAGGAGTCACGGGTGGCGGGAGGGAAAGGGCCAGGCTTTGAGCAGGGCAGCCCAGTGGTCTTCTAGAACCTTCTGTGTGTAGGTCCTTTTGCCCATGTTTTGGCTCATCACCTCCTTAGAACATGGGGTGGCAGTGTGTCATCCTTTGATGTGACCTTGAGCATCTTTTCGTGCACTTACTGGCCATTTGTACGTCTTATTGGGAGACAGGTCCATCCAGATCCTTGGCCCGTTGAGTTGTTTGCTTTCTCTGATTGATGGAGTGTATCGGAAGCCCTCGTCCGTCTCTGACTGGCGAATCTGGCCTCCCATTCTGTCTTTAAGGATTTATTTGGTCCCAGGGATGCTTAACCCCTGAGCCCCGTCCCCAGCCCTTTTTATTTTTAATTTAGAGACAGGGTCTCACTGAGTTATTTAGGGCCTAAGTTGTTGAGGCTGGCCTCTAAGTTGCAGTCCTCCTGCCTCAGCCTCCTGAGCTGCTGGGCTTACAGACATTTGCCACCTTGTCTGGCTTTCTCTTTATTTTTAATGTAGCAAAGAAAACATGGGAGCCCAAGAGGAGGAATGTGGCTCTGGGCAGTAAGCAGGGCTCAGCCTTGGGGCGCCAGCCTGGATCTGGGGGCCGCCCTGCCCTCGCCGCAGGCTGGGGGAGCTTGGCCGCTGTCTTCAAATGAAAGCTTCCAAGGGCACAAGACGGGGCCCCTTCATTAGTGGCTCCTGCGATCGCGCAGATGTGACAGCTGCCTGGCCCTCCGGGAGCTGGCCTCGCTGGTGGTGCGACCCGGGGCAGCTGGGTTTGGTGGTATCTGTCCGCGCGCCCGCTACCTACCACACCCCGGTTGTCACCGCTGAGCCCGCCTTCGTGAACCCGGGGACGGGAAGTAACAGGCGATGGACAGACATGGGGACGGGCAGCCCTAGAGGAGAGTGGGGCGAGGGCCCTCGAGCAGCCCAGTGAGCAGAGCCTGGTCTCCTGTCTGGGCGCCGGCCGGGGTCGCCTGTGCACAATGTCGCCAGGAGGAGCTCTGGGGTGCTGTCAGTACCCGGGGCTGCGGGGCTTCTCTGGGTGGCAGTGGGCGCGGTGGGGCTGCGGGGGCTGGCCGCGCGAGGGGACGTGTCGTGTAGTTGTGCAGTTTCCATCGGATCCTCCCCCAGGGTGACGCGGGGGCGGGCGCGTCTTCCGCGAGGCCCCAGGCCGCCCTTAGGAACTGAGGCCACAGTCTGCAGAGCAGCCTCGGGTGAGCGGCCGGGTGCTTTGTATTTGTCGTGCGTCGTCACCGGGAAGGAAGACGTGGCCACTGGGAGGTGCTGGAGCTGGAGCGGGTGCACAGACCGCGCCTCCCGCGCCTCCGGAGCTCACGGGACCGGAGGGCGCCGCCCCGCCCCCGGCCCCGCCCCCGCGGCTCAGCGCAGCCCCGCCCCCTAGGCTCCGCCCCCATGGCTCTGCACGGCCCAGCCTGGCCCCTCTCGGCCCCGCCCCCGTATCCCCGCGCAGCCCCGCCCCCGCGGCTCTGCCTGGCCCTGCACCGCCTCTCTCGGTCCCGCCTCCTGGCTCCGCGCTCCCCCCGCCCTTCTCGGCCCAGGTCCTCTCGGCTCCGCCCCTCTAGGCCCCGCCTCCTGGATTCGCGCCTCTCCCACCCCCTGGGTCCCGCCCCCTGGCTCCGCGCTCCCCCCTCCCCTCTCGGCCCAGCGCCTGTGGGTCTCGCCCCTTTCCCTCCTCTCGGCCCCGCCCCTCTCGGCCCCGCCCCCTTTGGCCCTCTCGCCCCGCTCCTCAGGGCCCCGCCCCCGCCGCCCTCGGCCCCGCCCCCTCCGTGGCCCCGCCCCTCCCGGGCCACATTCCTCCGGCCGGGACTGTCGCTGCGCCAGGCGGGCGGCGGCGGAGGGCCGGCTCGGCTGACCTGGGATCGACACCGGGCCCGGAGCGGCGGGAGCCGGCAGGCCCTGGGCCCGGGGACGCGGCGCGGTCCCGCGGCAGGAAGCCGGGCGCTCGGGCCGAGGGTGTGAGCCTGGGAGCCGGTGGGCCGCGCTGGGCCTGGGTCCCTGCTCCGGCTGGGGCAGCGGCCGCCCGGCCGCCATGTGGTGCCTGCACTGCAGCTCGGAGAGGACGCAGTCCCTGCTGGAGCTGGAGCTGGACAGCGGGTGAGGCCGGGCGCGGGGGCGAGGGCAGGGCCTCCCGGACAGTGGCCAGGCCAGGGACCCCCGGGTTCGGGGTGTGACGAGTGGGGGGGCACTGTCTGGTGGCCAAGAGTGCCCGGAAGAGGGGACGCCGGGATGGGGCGCGAGGGTGCCCCTGCTAGAGCCGGTGTTGCAGGGTGGCTGGCTGGACCTGTTCCTGGGGGACAAGGGAGGGATCTGGGGACCTCTGTGTCGGAGTTGCCCTCGGGGACCCCGGGTGGGAGCTGCTGTGGGTGGCCGGGTGGCAGAGCCAGCGGCGGATGTGACAGAAGTTTGTGGCGGGGCGGGAGATGGGGGAGCCGGACTCTGTTTGTGTCTGATGGCAGCCAGGGAGGTTCCTGCGGCTGTGTCCATGGGAGACCCTGGGCTTGTCCCTGAGTTGTGTGTCCACCTCATCGGGGAGACCCTGAGCAAGTTCAAGTTGTGGGTCATGTTCCAGCTGTGCCCATCAGTGGGGGCTTGGGGCCAGGCACCTGGCAGGGCCACCTGCGAAGGTGCCGGGCTTCAGGTTTGGGTGCGTGGCTGCTGTTTGTGACTCGGTGTGGCCTGGAGGGGGCCGCTGGTCGGGGGTGTTGTTTACACACGGGGCCAGGGGCCTGTCATGGCGGGGGCTGGAGCTGGTGTCTGAGCGGCCGCCCTGTGAGTTGCAGGGCTGTGGGCGGCTGGCGGGGCCTCAGCGGCTGTCTGTGAGCAGGGGGTGTGTGCGGGGAATATTGATTTCCTCTCTCCCTCGCCGGGCAGCTGCCCCCTGAGCCGTCTGCGGCCCCTCCAAGGATCAGGGGAGGGAGGCGAGGCAGCGGGTCTGCAAACAGTCGTGGTTGTGTCGGGTCCCCGCTGGGGGAGGCCCACCTGGAGCCTTTTGATCTTTCAGTTCCAAAATTCTGCAAGTGCGTGCCTGGCAGTTGCAATGAAGAGCTTGCATGAGGTCCCCTTGGTCCCCTCCCCGTCCCAAGTGCTTGGGGCTCTGTGTGGGGTTGTGCAGACAGGGGGGCGGTTCCCTGGATCGGGGCGGAGGCCAGGCAGGCTGCAGCTGCGGGACCATCTGTCTGGCATCAGTGGCCCGGGCTGGGAATGGGGGTCCCAATATCCATACCCCACACGTGGCGGCCATCTCGCGCAGCCCTTCAGCTGTCATGCTCTGTCTGCGCCTTCTCCTCCTGTTACCATCACCCTCAGGTGGCAGGAGAGCCACAGCTGGAGTCCTCGTCAGCACCAAGACTCGCGGTTGTGGAGTACCTACTGTATACTGGAGCTGGCCCTGGGCACCAGGGACCCGGCAGGAGGCTCCCAGTCTTTGTTCTGTGCAGCCAGCAGTCCAAGGAGAGCAGGCGACCACCACTGGGAAGCCACTTGTCCTGGCTGGACTCCGTCACGCCTCTGATGTGAAGGAGACTCGGGGTTTCTGCCCCTCCGTTAGGACTTCCCCAGGATCCGCAGGCCACCTAGCGTGTCATTGAAACCACTTCTTGTGTGGGTTCCTCAGTCCCACGTCCCTTCGCAGAAGTCCCTCGGGCTCTGCTCTAAGCCCTTCCAGCTGCAGGGGGCTGAGGGCCTTCTGAGTCTGGGCTGCACATGAGCCGCTGCTCCCCGGTGGCAGGGGCCAGGCCAGATGTCCTGGGGCCTGAGAACCGCCCCTTAGCCTCAGAGCAGGTGGGGCCTAGTTGCTGCAGAACATCTGGCACATCTGTTCCGAAGGAAGCCCGGGGTGGCCGGAGAACACCTGGACCTCTGGGCTGTTGGGGCTGAGTTGTGCTCCTTGAGCCTTCCAGAGGTCTGCTGCCTCCGCCCCGGGTGCACCCAACTGGCCATCTCCGCCTCCCCAAACCCAGAAGGGACCCACTGGGCTCCAGTGACCTGAGGAGAGTCCAGTCTATAGTGGGCCTGAGAAAAGACAGTCCAGGCCTGGCCACGCCACCTGCACACAGCCTGGCCATTACGCGTGGCCCATGCGGGGCAGCAGCCCGATGCTGGGTGGCCCTGGACCTCGGAGCCCCGTGGCTCTGCTTCCTGGTTTCCAAATGGGTACACCAGGGCCGGGTGCCATGGACTCCACCAGAGTATCCCAGCCATGCCCGAGTCGCCCTGGCTGTCATCTGGGGGCCCTGCCGGGATTTCAGCCTTCTCCAAAGCCCCGGAGCCAGACTCTGAGCGAGCTGTGCTGATATTTACCCAGATCCAGCCCAGAGGCACGGGCGGGCAGGCGGGCGGGCTGCAGAGTCACCTAGTGGGGGCTGGGCACTAGGCGTTTCAGGAGGGCATTGGCCCGGCCCCTGGGAGCTCCTGTCTGTGTGCGCATCAAGGATTTTTTTGGTCTTGGGGGGGGGGGGGCACTGGGGATTGAATCCAGGGGCTCTTAACCACTGAGCCCCATCCCCAGCCCTATTTTGCATTTTATTTAGAGACAGGGTCTCGCTGAGTTGCTCAGGGCCTTGCTGTTGCTGAGGCCGGCCTCTAACTTGCGATCCTCCTGCCTCAGCCTCCTGAGCCACTGGCATGACAGGCGTGGGCCACTGTGCCAGCTGCGTGGAGTTTACTGTGGCTGGATTCTGCAGAGCGCGGGCTCCTGGTTTTACCAGGAGAATCTCTAAGTCCAGGGCACCTCAGCGATCGGGGTTGACTGTGCTGCTCGACTGCGGGCCTCTGAGCAAATGGGTGGCCTCGCCCGGCAGGGCAGCCCTGGGGTCCCGCGGTCAGAGGCTGTGTTTGTCCACGTCAGTGTGTCCTTCCCAGCTGTGCTGACCGGCTGCATTTTCTTCCTTCCTCTTTTGTAAGTTTCCTCTGGATTTTGATGACACATGGGATGTCGTCCAGTGAGCACGAGAGGCCAGGCGACCGTCGGCAGCGCCCCGTGGGCTGGAGGCCTGGGGAGAGGCGGACACGCGTGTGTGGACGGGGGAGGGCGCGCAGAGGCGGGGGTGTGGTTTGTCATTGGGCCACAAAAGCCAATCTTAGTGGCCTTAGAGGCCACGCTGGCTCCCGAGGAGCTCACTGGTGTGGCCTTGAGGACCCGCTGCTGTCCTTGTGAGAACTACACAGAGCAGGAATCGATGACCGCGCGGTGGGACTATGGCCGGACGCCACCAGGACCCACCACTGCCCTAGCCGCCATGGCCAGACCCTGGTCGGGCAGGTGCCTCCCATGAGCCCTGGGCCCGTGGCCTGTGTGCTGATGTCCACGTGGCCTGGCACCTGGCCACCCAGGAACACATGTACGCACCTCCCGGGCCCAGGCTGCCTCATTCCCTGGAGCGGTGGCTTTGACCCGGAGCGCACTGACCCGCACTCCTGCGCTCCTTTATCCGCACGAGGCAGTTTTTACTGAGCACCTACTTTGTGCCAGGCCTGGGCCAGTCGAGAGACCGTAGCGTATCCTGAAACTGCCCCTCACAGAGCCCGGGTCTTGTGGGCCACACGGAACCCGGACTCCTTCTCAGCTGTGCGGCTTTGGCTGTTTCCTCCCCCGTCTGAGCCTCGGTTTTTCTCATCCATGAAATGGGGCCAGAAGTGACTCCCCGGGGGATGTGCGGCTTCTCCTGGTGACCTATGTGTCCAGGTGCCCGATGTCTGGTAGCTATTGTCACCATAGTTGTGATCGGCCACCTCTCCCTCCCGTGAGATGACTAGAGTTTGAATGACTCTTCACGGTTCTTATTTGCCAGTTTCTGGGGTTGGGGATGGGCCCCAAGGGCTACCTGGCTCCTTGGCGCCCTGTCCCTGTCCTCGCCCTGACCCGACGGTCGCCTATGTGTCCTGGGCCTGTGCAGGGGGCTGCTGCTCCTTGGAGAAAGGCACCTCCTTCCCATTTGATGTCCTCGCTCTGTGGCTTCCTGACGCGATGACAGTCCCGGGTGGGACCCTGCAGAGCGCTCCCTGGCTGTGTCCCCTCTTTGTGCAAAGGTCAGTGAAAAGATGACAGTAGTGACCCTCCAGGCGATGGCCGACATCCGCACAGCCTGTGGGAGGGTTGTTGTTCCCAAGGAGGCGCAGAGGAGGGACGCGGGCCGACCCTGGGCTTCAGGGGGGACATTGCGCAGGCCACTGGCCACCGAGGCCCAGGGCTAGGGTGTGCGCTGTGTGGCTTCAGGGCCGGGCTCTGCCTCCTGTGCTGTGAAGTCGTCGTCAGCGACACGTCACCTGGTGAATGTGTCCCCAGCTGTCCCAGCCCAAGTGCTGGTTGGTGACGACTCACGGGGCTCTCCTGGTGTCTTGCCTCTCTGCCCAGGGACCCCAAGGGCCATCTGGGAGAGTGTCCCTTGGTCCCCAGCATGGGTGGCGTTTGTGGGTAGCTTTTATCCCTGCTCTGCGCAGAATAGCGCTCTGGGACCAAAGCCACTGTCCCCTGACTCCCTGAGGGCTCAGTGTAGACACGACAGGTTCTGCCAGGTGAGGAGGCCCAGGGCCAGGGACGGTGACATCAGTGAGGACACGGGCGTGTGGGTGCTGGACGCAAGCCCGCAGGAGGAGAGAGGGATCCTTAAGGGGAACAAGGACCATTCAGATCGTCCCAGAGGGGAGGCCCCAGCCGCCTCTGCCCCAGTGGGTGGAGGCTGGTCTGCCGGCGGAAGCGCTGTCCCCAGGACGCGTTTCGTTTTGTTTTGGGTCCGGTAATGGAACCCAGGGCCCTTCACCCTGAGCCACGTCCCCAGCCCTGTCTTATTTTATATTTTGAGACAGGGTCTCATGAAATCTCTTAAGACACTTTTTAAGCAGCTGAGGCTGGCCTCCGACTTGTGATCCTCCTGCCTCAGCCTCCTGAGCTGTTGGATGACAGGCGTGCGCCACTGCAGCGGCCTAAGTCCTGATTTAAAGTGAGAAACCAAATGGTGTTTGGCTTCCTGTTTCCGCCAGCAGGCGAGGTGGTGTGAGCGTCAGAGGCAAGAACGTGAAAAGCCATTAACACGGGACCTTAGGGTAGGTGGTGAGGCCCCGTGGAGCTGCCTGTCGTTATTTATTGGTTTTTTTTAACGGTTCTCACTGAGCTCTGAAGGCTCACCCCCTCCCTTGCGAGGAGGCTGGCCGCAGCTGGCCACAATCGGCTGCCCTCTGTCTGGCCTCCTGGGCCAGTTTCCATACCTGAGAAGAGGGGGAGCTTCATAACCCCTGTGGTCAGTTGCAGAGGGAGGTTAGGGACAGAGTCCGCGGCCAGACGTCCACAGCGCTCACTCCCCCCTCGACCCCACCCCCTTCCCTGTTGGCCTCTGATCCTGGCCTCCTGCCTTTCACCCCGGGGTAAGGGTGGTTGCGGGAGGCGCTCATGGACTTGGCCCAGGCTAACTGTGTTTGTTCTTTTCTTTTTGGTCCCAGGGATTGAACCCAGGGTCACCTGACCACGGAGCCCTGTCCCCAGTCCTTTTGGGATTTTATTGAGAGACAGGGCCTCACTGAGTTGCTTAGGGTCTTGCTAAGTTGCTGAGGCTGGCCTCCACCTTGCGATCCTCCTGCCTCAGCCTCCCGAGCTGCTGGGATGCCAGGCGTGGGCCACAGGGTCCAGTAGAACACTGGGTTTTCACATGAGACCTCCAGATGTCACAGTGTCACCCACATGTTCCAGTGTTTTAAGCAGAGTCCCGTTTGGCCCCTCGGAGCAGGCTCTGGACCACACTGACCAGGCTGGCTCAGCCACAGGCTGCCACGCTGCCAGAGACCTGGGTGCTTGTCCTTTGGAGGTCCGTTGCTGTCCTCGTGAGGGACAGGGTGCCGGTGGGTGCCAGGCCTCTGGCCAGCTCTGCCGGGGGCGGGGCCCGGGGTGCAGGACAGATGGCCCTGGGGGAGTGAGAGGCTCTCGCAGACCTGGGGGCTGCCGGCCCCGTGGGGTGGGCTGGGGAGCGTCTCCCCTGCCTCGTCCTGGGCCCTGGTTGTGGGCTGTGCTCCCCGCGACGGGCGGCTGGGCCCCTGGGGCTGGTGGGCACTGATAGGGACTCCCGCCCAGCAGCGTCCACAGACGGGGCCTGGCAGGCGTCCCCGGGCACCCCACCCAGGGCCTCCCGCCGCCCCTGCTAGCTGGCCCCGCGCCCAGGGAAAAGCAGGTGCTTGCCAGCCGGGCGGGGGCTCTGCTCCCACTTCCTGTCCCCAGCCCCACCAGCGCCTGGCCCAGCCTGGTGGCCTCCCTGCCCCCCGGCTGCTGGCCACATTTACTCACAGCCAGGACCCACCAGGTCCTCCCCCCGGGGGCCTCTGAGGTCAGAAATGAGCTGGGTCCTGAATCCTCCCTCCTGGGCCTCTGCTCCATCAGTGGGAATGAGTCAGAGCACAGAGAAGGTGCCCTTGCCTCCTGCAGACACACAGCCGTCTGTGTTTAGGGAAGTGAGGTTTGGCCCTGGCGGATGCTGTTGGCCAGCCCTGGGCTCTTCTGCTGCTGCCGGATGAGAGCAGCGCTGTGCCTGAGGACGCTGCCCAGGCCTGCCCTGAGACTGGCCCCTCCCGGCTTGGCTGTGGCCCCGGCAGGACTCCCCTGGGCACGGCCTCACCTTGCCACGTCAACAGCGCCCCCACTGTGCCCGGGGAGACGGAGGCTCCAGCCACAGCACAGCAGGCAGGGGGCCTGTCATCGCCACGTCGGGGCGGGAAGTGCCACACGGTACCGGGGACACTGGTCAGCCGCCCCACCACCCCTCCCCCCAGCTTGGGGCGCCCCCAGGACCACATCTTCTTGATGACTGTCCAGCGGCCGAGAAGCCCCTGCGTGCCCAGCTGCTGTCCGCCTGCCCTGTCGCCCGGCCAGCTGAGGGCCAGGGCGATGCCCAGCCGCTCAGTAAGCAAAGCGCTAAAAATAGCCTCCCCTGGGGACAGCCATTGTCCTCAGTCCTATATTTTTCTCTGTATATAAAAGCCACTGCCGGAGGCCCGGGGCCTGGTAATTAAAGATGACACTGTGGCCCAGGAGGTGGAGTGGTGGCCACTCAGCCTGGCCCGTTTCCTGCCCTGCAGGCGGTGGACAGTCAGGCCAGGGGCCCGGGGAGGGGTCCTGGCTGTGCTCTGGAGTCCCCAGGCCTTCCACACAGGCCACAGGCTTAGGGTGACCACCGGGACCCAGGGCGGGGGTCATGCCCACCCGTCAGCTGGGCGCGGGACCCGGGGACCCCATTCCTCTCGCTTTTCCATTCAGACTGCAGGCTCCTGGAGCAAGCCCTGCCTGAGCCCCACTTCATGGGGCATCGAGGGAGAGGACCAGGCCCCTGCAGGCACAGGGGCCCCCAGAGGGTCTCGTCCTCTGCGGGGGTCTCAGGCCAGACCCTGCCTCCTGCCACCTCTCTGTTCCTGTCGCCGTCTGCACATACCCGTGTCTTCAGCCTCCAAGTCACAGCCCTTCTCTGGAGCCCCAGGACCTCAGCTGTCCCCAAGGCCGCCCTCCTCGCCTGGGCCCCTCCCGCAAAGCTGTCCCCGGGGGGCCGAGTTCCCTGCAGAGCCTGCACTCAGCCAAGAGGACACACTTCCAAAGTCTTGTCTGGCTTGGTGGCACAGCCTGGGCTGTGTGCGTGACAGGCCAGCTCCCGAGGGCTGGCCAGTGTGGTTCAGAGTGAAGTCATCGGTGGCCTCTGGGTAGAGGGGAGGGACAGGGTCCAGCAGGAGTTAGAAGGCCACACTAGGCACAGGGCATGTGCAAGAGTCCTGTGGTGGGAGGTGCTGGGGCTATAGAGGGAAGCGAAGGCCGGTGGCTGCTCTGGGCAGCCCTGGGAGGCAGGCCGGGCGGGGTCCTGCACCGTGTTCTGGTCACTCGGTGGCCGGGCTGCTCACTGTGTCCTCTCGGCAGAGCCCGCAGGGGGACTTCTGGAGCGTCCACAGAGGCCGCCAGCTCCTTGGTTCTGAGTGCGACGCACCCAGGGTTGGGGAGAGTGACCTGGCCTCGGGGCGCAGGGACATTCGGGCCGTCAGCCTCTCGTGTCGTGTGACTTTGTCCCCAGGCCCTGCCCTCCTGGGGGGTCCCTGGTGCTGCGCTCCAGGTGTGCCATGCCCACCCCTCAGAGGACATGGTCTGAGGTCCCTTCCCGTCCTCCCCAGGCCCTGCCCTGCTCTGTCCCACCCTCCCCCAGTCCGGAGCCTGAGGTAACACAGGCCCAAGCCCCGTGCAGAGCAAGAGCATCATCACCTCCTCTCTTCTGGGTGGTCAGCCTTGGTTAATGTGGCCCAGGCCACGAAGGGAGACACAAAGCCCTACGTGAGGGCTGGACATGAGCTGTCCCTGCCTTATCTGGTGTCCCTTTCAGGAAATCAGACACCTGGACCGAGGAGGGCTAGAGGCGAGCGGGGACAGACGTAGTCAGAAGGCATTTTGCTCTGGCCTGTGCCGGCACCTGGCCCGAGGCTTCTGGGGTGGACATGGAGCCACAGACGGGGCTGGAAGGTCACCTGCGTCATCAGCCCGGGGCCAGCCTTCTTGGAAGGGGGTGGCGTTATCAAGTGACGTGGCCAGGGCTGGCCACCAGCAACCCAGAACCCCCAGGGTCAAGGCCTGGCCTGCTCTGTCCCGACCTCGACGAGGCCTCTGGAGGAGGCTGGCGGTCCCTGCTCCCGCCACCTCCCAGGTGGTGACACCCGGCGCAGCTGGGGCCCAGCAGGCTCACGGAGGAGTCCAAGATGGTCAGCCCCACGTCTGTGCTGACCGTGTCCCCAGCTGATGGCTCCCTTCCTTGTGAGTCCCCAGCCCTGCAGTGTCACGAGTCCTCACCTGCGGGGTGGCGGGGACGGTGGCTGGTGTGGGGACCCTCCCGTGAGGACCTGGAGAGCCCAGGCTCCGGTGCCCTCTGCGCGTGCTGCGCCATCCTGTGACCTGCCACCGAGGGAGGCCCTGGGGCCGACCCTGCACCCCGAGGCCCATCGGGCCGCCCTCACGCCCTAGCTGTGCTGCCCTCGGGGAGGACACTTGACCTCTCTGTTCCTATAGGACTGAGTCTCATGGGAGCCGGCCATGCTGACCACCGTGGACGCTGAGGGGGGTCCCCTGCTCCCCTGCCCGGGCCCAGAGCTGCCCTGGGGACATTCTTGCTGAGGGGAGTTGCTCTCGACCCCACAGCCCCTCGCCCCGACCCCTGCCGTCGAGTGGGGCCACCCAGCCCGGGCTCCTGCCGTCCAGCCTGTGCCCGTCTTGGACACGGTCCCTCCTCCCCTTGGTCACTGCTGCCTTTGCTGGAGGCCAGGGCTGGTCACGCCCCCCACTACTGTCCCCTGCTGCCCCACAGCCACAGGGAGAGGAAGCGGGCAGCGGTGGTCCCAGGGGGCCCTCGTGCGACTCCCCAGAGGCCAGGGAGCACAGGGGACGGGGCAGGATCACAGAGGCCCCGTGGCACTGGCGGTGGGGGCCGTCCCCTTGGCCCCTGTCCTGTGGGGACCCGACAGCTGTGGCTTGCACACCTGGTGGCAACGCTCACTCCTGAGCCCCTTCCTCACCTTGGGGACACCGTGGGGCGTGGTGTCCTTCGCTAAGGAGAGCCCGTGGTCACCGTGGATGGTGACGGCCCCGGCTGCCTCCCTCAGGTGGTGGTCCCCGCTGCTTTGGTGGCCATCTCCGGTCCCCCGTTGGCCCGCTGTGCTGCAGGGGACCCTGGTCCTGGGGCGCATATGCCGGGGCAGGGAGGAGGTGACATGAGTGCGCCAGCTTCTGGGGCTCAGGGACCCAGCCGCCGTCCACTGTGACCCGACACTGGGGCTGGTGGCTAGTGTGGCTTCTGGTGGCTTCTCCGGCTGCTCACCTAGCAGTGGCTTCCCCTCTGACTTCCCGCGACCCAGACACATCCCCCGCCGCTGGCCTCGTGTCCTTGGTGTGGGAAGGGCCACCAGGTCCCTGGTGGTGCAGGGCATCAGGTCCAGCCACACTTGTGACAGGGAAGCGTCCTCGGGTCACCTCCCTGCGCCTGGGCGTCCGTCCTTGGGGGAAATCTCCGGGAAGGGCCCCCCGCACCCGGAGCCTCCTCTGAGAACGTGGGGCCGCCCAACTGCCAGAGAACGTTCCAGAAACTAAACTGCCGGGCATCGCCAGGGACCAGGACTGTCCTGCCCGTGGCTCGAGCTGTGCGTGGCCCGTGTTGTCGGAGATGGTCACTGGGCTGCTGTGGAGGACGCTCGTGGGGCCGTGGAGGGCCATCTGGTGGCGCAGGCTTGGGGACAGAGCTCCGCAGGGGCCTGACCTGGGCGGTGAGGCTCAGGAGGTGGGAGGCCGGGGCCAGGGACGGGGGCGGCTCTGTGCCCCTCCCCAAGTGCACCTCCAGGGACCAACGCCACTCGGCCCGTGTCCCGGGAACCCGAGTCAAACATGCGTGACCGCCCAGTGAGCGTGGCTTCTAAGCCGGTTTCCCTGGGTCCTGGAGGTTGAGCCCCCTGGGCCTCAGCCCCCAGCCTCCTTATTGATTTTTTTGTTAGGGTCTCACTCAGTGGCTGAGGCTGGCCTCCAATCGGCGATCCTCCTGCCTCTGCCTCCCAAACTGCTGGGATCAAAGGCGTGCGCCACTGCCCTCAGCTAGGAAGCCCACTGGGGATTGAACCCAGGGGCCCTCGACCACGGGGCCACCTCCCCAGCCCCGTTCTGTATTATATTTAGGGACAGTTATTTAGGGCCTCACTTTTGCTGAGGCTGGCCTCCAACTTGTGATCCTCCTGCCTCAGCCTCCCAAGCCACTGAATGACAGGCGTGGGCCACTGTGGCCAGCACATGAGCCTCATTTTAGAGCTCTGAGTCTTTAGGGCATCTGCCCCTCTGCCTGGGAGGGAAAGAGTCACAGTTATATGACATTTTGGACAGTCCCCCTCCCCCCCAGGAAGAAACCGGGCAGAGTGGCCTCCTAATCAGGAGGCAGGAGGAGCCACGTGGCAGCCCAATCTCCGGGAATGAAATCTGGTGACTTCCTGACCGGGGGCCACCAACTAGATGCTAATCGCGACCCCTCCCTCGACTGCCCGGGCTTGTCGACAGGCGACACTGACCGTTCTGCTCATCAGCTCTGGTCATCTCTGACGCAGGCGTCGCACTCGGGTGGCTGCTGGGGGCACGGACGTCCTCCACGTCAGACAGGGTCCTCCAAGATCACAGAGGAATTCCTCCCCTGCTGGCTGCCGGCTGTGAGCCCGGGGCCGTGTGGGTCCCCTGGGTGTCCCCTGTCACGTTGGGACATTTGGATCCATTTGCGATTAGTTTTCTGCTTTGTTCTCCCTGCAGTTCGGAAGGGCGCCAAGCCCACCCCTGGGGACACCGTGTCCCACCCCTGGGGACGCCATCTGCATAGATTTTTTTTTTCTTTTTTGGTACCAGGGATTGAACTCAGGGACACTCGGCCACTGAGCCCTGTCCCCAGCTGTACCTTGTATTTTATTTAGAGACAGGGCCTCACTGAATTGCTTAGTGCTTCTCTCTAAATTGCTGAGGCTGGCCTCCAACTTGTGATCCTCCTGCCCCAGCCTCCCAAGCCGCTGGGATGACGCGTGCCCCACTGTGCCTGGCTTCTGCGTAGACTTTTGAGCAGACTTGGTGACAGCTGAATGCACTTGGCGTTGGCTGGGGGGTAGGAGGAAAGGGATGCTGCCCAGGGGTCAAGGGGCAGGCTGGGGGTGACTGTCAGAACCTCCCTTCCTGGAGAGGATGCTCTTAAGGAGAGCCCTGGTTCTTTCTCCCTAGAACATTCTGGAACCTGCTGGTCCCCAGCGTCACAGAGCAGGACCTCTGGGCCGCACAGCCCCTAAGTACTTCCACCTCGTATCCCAAAGGGCCCCTTCCCAGGCCCTACGCCTCCCTCCAGGGCAGAGGACACCCACGCTGATGTCCTGCCGTGTCCCCGCCACGCAGCCAGGCTGGGGGAGGCCGGCCCCGCGCAGTCCCAGGCTGGGCCTTGGTCCTGAGCCCTGGACTGCTGGTGGCCACTCGGGGTCACGCCCCCTTCCACGAGTTCAGTGCCTCCAAGGGCTTCAGGCTCCATTCAGGGACCCCGAGGAGACCCGTCCGTCTCCTCGATGCCGCTCACTCAGCCTCGAGGACCACTGAGTCCCCTCTCTTGCCTGGGAGCCTGGCTGTGTCTCCCCCAGTTCAAGGCCGTGTCTCCCATCAGCCTTGGGCTCAGAGACACAGATTTGGCCTCCGACTGAAACACAGCAGGGGACGCAGGTGCTGTGATGTCCTAACAGGCTGCACAGACCAGGCCACAGAGTGCGGGCCCCACTGGGGGCTGGGTCTAGAGGCTGGGCCTGGAGGCTGGGTCTAGAGGCTGGGTCTGGAGGCTGGGCCTGGAGGCTGGATCTGGAGGCCAGGCAGCATGGGCTGGGCTTTGTCCTCCATCCTCTGAGGAGTAAAGGCCTGAGATCAAGAGTGGCGGTTCGCTCCCTCCTGCAGACGGTCAGTAGAGGAACGCGGTTTTGTGGCCGGGCACCAGGCAGAGCGTTAGGTGGCCCCATCCATCCTATGCACTGGCCCAGAGGAAGTGGTGGGTGCAGGGGAGAAGGGACGGTGGCTCTTCAGAGGTTGGGGGATCTCGAAGGGGAGCCACCTTGGCGTCCTTGAGGGGAAGCTGAGGCCTGCAGAGGCGGGGTATGGCCATGGTCACAGCCAGGCAGAGGCCAGGCCAGGCCTAAACGACATGTGCCCTGACACCCGAGCCCCTGGGGACGAGATGGGATGTCCCTGGAGGCCAGAGCCCATGGCTGGAGTGGATACTCTGTCCCTCCATGTCAGCCAGTCAGCGAGAGCTGAGATTGGCTGGTGGCCCTGGCTCAGGGTGGACCTGGATCCGGGGCCAGGCTCCCCCTACACCAGCTCTGCCGGCCTCCTTCCGGGCCTCACCCCGGGCCTCGGCCAGGCCCTCCCGGGAGCTGACAGTGGGCAGTGGAGTCCCGAAGCCCCGAGGGCAGCAGGAACAGGGCGGGGCCCGGGTAGACCAGTTGGCCAGCTGTTGAATGCAGGGCGTTCCCACCGCCTGGGTGGCCCCTGGGTCCCCTGTCCTCCTGGGCCACTTCCACTGAGACCTCCACCCTGCCCCAGGGACCAGAGGGGTCTTCAAGTCCCTTCCAGCCCTGGGTTGAGTAATGTCCCGGGCACAGGGTACCTGGCAGGGGGACAAGAGGTCACACTGGCGACGTGTGTCCATGTCTTCCTTCTGGCCTGTCCCTTGCTAGAAAGCTGTCCACGGGGGGCCCAGCATCTGCACAGAATGAAAAGTGTTGAGTCCCAGAGTCGGGATGAGTCACCCTGTGGGCCCGGCTGTCCCCACTGGCTGTCCCCACCCACTGTCCCCCTGGCTGACCCTGCGCTGCCACCGCTGTGCAGAGGTCAGGGGTGTGCTGGACACAGGGCGTGAGAGGCAGCAGGTCCCGGCGGCCACCCCGGGCTCTGGCCCACTGCCCGCTCAGTGCTGGTGGCTCGGGCAGGGTCTTCTCCCCGTAGGTGGCCCCTGCCATTCTCCTTCTAAGGGTTCAGGAAAATGTCTACAGAACCTGGTGCCCAGTTCTCGGCCCGGACAGTGCCACAGGCCAGGTGCCGGGGACACTGCCATCTCACGGCTGGAGGCCAGGGGATGGGGCGTGGGCCCTGCTGGCTCTGGCAGGCCCATCTCCTGGGCTTGTGGAGGGCGCCTCCCGTGTCTCCACGTGGCCCCCGACCCTGCCCATCTGTGTCCTGATCTCCTCCCTATTGTACCAGGGTCCACCCTAATGTCCCTGTTTTGACTTAGTTGCCTGGTGAAGACCTCTCAGGCCGGGTGCCGTGGCCCACGCCTGTGATCCCAGCTACTTGGGAGGCTGAGGCAGGAGGATTGCATGTTGGAGGCCAGCCTCAGCCACTCAGAGAAGGCCCTGGGGGCGTATAGAATCCAGGTGGTGACAGAGAGGGACTGACCGTATTTACTGAGCACCTACTGTGTGCCAGACTGAGTTGCCAGCAGTCCCGGGGCCATACCGCTCGTTGTCCCCGGGGAAGTCTCACATAAACAAAGCCACTCCGTGGCGTCGGTGGCTGCTGGAGAGGGGCAGGTCTGACTGAGGACACGAAGCCCGTGGGTGGCCGGGATCCACAGGATGGTGTTGCTCAGGGTCTCCTCGGGGTCCCTCAGGCGCGTGGGGACGCCATCGTGGGACGGGGAGCGGGCCGCAGGTGCCTGGCCAGGTGGCGCCCGGGTCCCCGATGCCGGCTCACAGGACACTTCTCTCCCCCTGCAGCGTCGAGGGCGAGGCCCCCAGCAGTGAGACCGGCACGTCCCTGGACAGCCCTTCGGCCTACCACCAGGGCCCGCTAGTGCCCGGGGCCAGCCTCAGCCCGGAGCAGTGCGAGCTCACGCCCGGCGCCTATGGGCTGCACGCAGGGCCGCAGCGCCCACGGAGACCCCGGCTGCAGCACTCCACGTCCATCTTGCGCAAGCAGGCCGAGGAGGACGCCATCAAGCGCTCGCGGTCACTCTCCGAGAGCTATGAGCTGTCCTCAGACCTGCAGGACAAGCAGGTAGGTGGGGTTAAGGCCATCCTCCTTCCCCAGAGGCCAGGACCAAGCCCCCGAGAGTGGACACCACATGCAGACCAGGTGCGCCTGGCCTCCCCCTGTGGCCTCCACGGCATCAGAGGGGCCTTCAAGTCCCTCCCAGCCCTATTTCGCATTTTATTTAGAGACAGGGCCTCCCTGTTGCTGAGGCTGGCTTTGAACTCGAGATCCTCCTGCCTCAGCCTCCCGAGCCACTGGGATGACAGGTGTGGGCCACCGTGCCCAGCTAAGAGGCAGCCTCTTGGGGTTGAGGGGGACAGAGGAGTGTCCCTGTCCCTGCTAAGATGATGGGCAGGGTAAGCAAGGCAGCAGGAGGGACCCTGGGTGTCACAGAGCCCTCCCAGCATGTGAGGCGCAGCCCTGCAAAAAGGGTCAGTTTAGTTCTGGAAAGGGCCTTAAAATTGGGGGAAAGAGAGTGGCTTGCTGGGCACGGTGGGCGCACACCTGTCATCCCAGCGACTTGGAGGCTGAGGCAGGAGGATTGCAAATTAGAGGCCAGCCTCAGCAACTTAGCCAGACCCTAAGCAACTCAGCAACACCCTGTCTCAAAATAAAAAGGTAAAAAGGGCTGGGGACAGGGCTCAGGGGTTAAGCACCCCTAGTACCCAAAAAAGAATAGAAATAGAGTAGCTCTGGGTGGTGGCAGCGTCAAATAAGGGGGTGGATGTGAGAACTGGGTATTCCCCAAAGAGGTGACAGCAGCTGCAAAAGTCCCGAGGTACCTGAGCTTGGTGTGTGTGAGGACTGCAAAGGGAACAAGTGGTGCAGAGACAAGAGACAAGGTGACAGGCACAGAGCAGTCCAGGCTCCATTGAGCTTCCCAGCAGGCAAGGTAAAAACGGGAATCGGCAGACAGCATGAGCACTGCCTGAGGCGAGTGGGTGCTCCATTCCACAAGAGGTCATCATCGGGGACACGGCACCCGCAGTAGTGAGAGGAGCCCGGGGGAGTGAGAGGAGCCCCAGAGGAATAGGGGAACCCCAGGGAGGTTGAATGCATCCCCTGGCCTCTGGCCCTGCACAGAGCCTGGGTGGGTGTCGGGGAATGTCCCCGAGTCTTTGAGAGGTGGCAGTTCTGCTTTGTGGGTGAGCATTCCTCTCGGTTCCTTATTGACACTGTTCCAGAAGTTTCCCTCGGGTGAGTGAGAGCCAGAGCCACAGCCCTGGCCACAGGGCCTTCTCTGGCACCATGTGTCCCCTGCAGCCGGTCACTCCTCCCTGCCCGTCTGAGCGCCCAGGAGGTGGTGTGAGGCCCCTGGGCTGCCGGCTGCTTCCCCAGGTTCCAGGACGCAGACTGACCTGGCGGGTTGGCCTGGCCTGGCCCAGTGTGGCCTGCTTGGTGACTCAGTGCAGAGACTGTCTACCTTCTGGAAGTTTCTGTCACACACGCACTTGGGAAGGTGCCTGAGAGCTGGGGAAGCAGGTGACCGCCTGCCCAGGCTGGCAGGAGAGGGGCCTGGAGCGCCTGGTGTTTGGGACACCCCGTCCAGGCCTAGCAGGAGGAGCCAGGGACCCTTGGGCCTTAGGGACCGGAAGGGCTTTCCTAACGCTTGGCCTCGGGCCTTGAGTGGCCCCAGGATTCGCGGGGTCCACTGGCAACCCCCAGGACGGGGCTCAGCTGGCTCCTGGGAGCAGGTGGTGCCCTGGGTGGTGTCCAGCAGCTCAGAGCAGGAGAGAAACTGCTGCCCCTGCCACCCCCGGGCCCTGATCCCCAGGCCCTGAGCCCGTCGTCTGCCCTGCCACCTCCTGCGGCCCAGGACGGCTGGGCTGCCCGCCTTTTGGCCCAGCTCTGGTGCAGGCCGCTGGAGCTGGGGGCCCGTCCCTCTGGGCCTCAGTTTGCCCGCCTGCGCAGGGGGTGCTGAGGGCTCACAGCACAGGCTCAGCTGCAGGAGGATCACGAGTTCAAGGCCAGCCTCAGCCACTCAGCTGGGGTCTGCACAGCTGCGGACCCCGTGCTTGGGGTGTGCTGAGCGCTTTGTACCCACGACACCCAGGACTCCCAGAGGCCCAGGAGGCAGGTCCCACTTTCCAGATGGGGAAACTGGGGAGCCCCCGCGGTTCCCGGGGACAGAGGCAGGGTTACAGCCAGGCACTTGGCCTTGAACCCTGGTGCCTGTCCTCAGCGCTTGGGCCTTGCTGGGGTGTTTGGCACATGCCCCAACCTACCTCAGGTCCTCGGCCCCCAGGGGGCTGGCTTCACCCCTGCCGGCATCTCTAGGGGGGTTTGATCAGGCTGTACCCTAAGATGTGCCAGGACCCACGGCATCTGTGACTCAGGCCGTTTGGAAACCTCAGTGTGGTCTCCCGCCACCTTGAGAGGCTCTGAGAAGCCCTGCAGGGCCGCCCATGCCTCCCCTTTGACCCCAGAATCCACAGGCCCTCCTCAGCAGTTGTCTGGGGACACGGTGAGGCCCTCACAGGTCACATTCCTATAGAATAAGGAGAAGGCTGGTGTGGTGGCGCACGCCTGTCATCACAGCTGCTGGGGAGGCTGAGGCAGGAGGATCGAAAGTGGAGGCCAGCCTCAGCCACTTAGCAAGACCCTAAGCAACTCCACGAGACCCTGTCTCTAAATAAAATATAAAAAGGGCTGGGGACGGGGCTCAGGGAGGTGGCTCGGTGGGTAAGCGCCCCTGGGCTCCATCTTGGAACCCGAGGGCTGGGGGTGGGTGAGCTGGGGACAGGGCGGCCTCACTCTCTGCTTCCCGCCAGGTGGAGATGCTGGAGCGCAAGTATGGGGGGCGCCTGGTGACCCGCCATGCGGCGCGCACCATCCAGACGGCCTTCCGCCAGTACCAGATGAACAAGAACTTTGAGCGCCTGCGCAGCTCCATGTCCGAGAGCCGCATGTCGCGCCGCATCGTGCTGTCCAACATGAGGATGCAGTTCTCCTTCGAGGGTCCCGAGAAGCTGCACAGCTCCTACTTCGAGGGCAAGCAGGTCTCGGTGACCAACGACGGCGCCCCGCTGGGGACCCTGGTGCCCGCCGAGTGCGCGGAGCTGGGGGAGCCGCCGGCCGCGCTGCCCCCCGCGGCCCCCGCCGGCGACTTCGCGGACGCCATCACGGAGTTGGAGGACGCCTTTTCCCGGCAGGTGAAGTCGCTGGCTGAGTCCATCGACGACGCCCTCAATTGTCGCAGCCTGCACGCCGAGGAGGTGCCCGTGGCCGAGGTGGCCCGCGCCCGCGACAGCGAGCCGCCCCCGGCCTTGCACGGCCTGGACCCCCACAAGCTGGACGAGATGACAGCCTCCTACAGCGACGTCACGCTGTACATCGACGAGGAGGAGCTGTCGCCGCCGCTGCCGCTGTCGCAGGCCGGGGACCGACCGTCCAGCGCGGAGTCGGACTCGCGGCTCCGGGCGGGTGGCGCGGCCGCCGACTATTGGGCGCTGGCGACGCCCGAGGAGCGCGCGGACGCGGATGCGGGTGGCACGGCGTCCCTGGAGCGACCCGAGCCGCGGCTGCGCGCCGGGCGCCTGCCCCTGCTGACCATCGAGCCGCCCAGCGACAGCTCGGCCGACCTCAGCGACCGCTCGGAGCGAGGCTCGCTGCAGAGGGCGGGCGCCTACGAGCGCGGCCGGGTCGGGCCGCAGGGCAGCCCCAAGCGCATCGCGCACGGCGTCAAGGGGACCCGCGACGAGCCCGAGCCCCGCACCCGGCCGCCGCGGCCCTTGGAGGGCCACCTGGCCATCAATGGCTCGGCCAACCGGCAGAGCAAGTCGGAGTCGGACTACTCGGACGGCGACAACGACAGCATCAACAGCACGTCCAACTCGAACGACACCATCCACTGCAGCTCCGAGTCGTCGTCGCGCGACAGCCTGCGGGAGCAGGCGCTGAGCAAGCCCACCTACCACAAGGAGGCGCGCCACAGCTGGGACTCGCCCGCCTTCAGCCACGACGTGGTGCGCAAGAGGCACTACCGCATCGGCCTCAACCTCTTCAACAAGTGAGGCCCGCGGGGGCGGGGACGGGGCCGGGGGATGGCGCGGAGGCGGGGCTGGGGGACGGCACGGAGCAGGATTGCAGGGCAGAGATCCACGGGCGGGGTCCGCTGGGGGACAGCGGGCGCCGGGGCACGGGCAGCCTGGCCTCCGGGAGGCTGAGTGGAGGCAGGGCCGAGTAGCCAGGAGGGGAGGCCCGCCACAGCCTCTCCTGAAACCTCAGGTTGAGTCATTTCCATCCCCCCCACCTCTGGGGTGGGGGGTCATCAGATGCCATTATGTGTGGCCTTCTTGGGGCCGTGGATGTGGACATGACATGACTGCCCCATCCGGGGACATCAGAGACCTGTCCCCCATGGGTACTTAAGGACCTGAATCTTTTCTGTCCATCTCTAACTCTCCTGTCTTTCTGGGTAGCTCACATCTCATCGGATGGACCCATGGGAAGTGTCCAAAGGACATCCCCAATCCCTTTAAAAAAAAAGTTCTTATAGTGACAGTATCTTGCTGAGTGGCTGAGGCTGGCCTCGAACTTGCCATCCTCCTGCCTCGGCCTCCAAGTTGCCAGATCTACAGGCGTGCGCCCTGCACCCAGCTCTGGATCTGAACGGGGGTCTTTCTCGTTACTAGTTCTCCCTGGGGACTTAGGACCAGCTCAGGAAGGTGCCTGACCAGCTCTGCTGGCTGCTGGCCCGGCCTGGAGCTCAGAGGTGAACCGGGGAAGCTTGACCTCTTTACGCACTCGGCGGGGAGGATGGGAGGCCCACCTTTAGGTGGCTGCATGTGTTAAAGAGGACGAAGGTTGATCCGTCCCTCAGGGGCACTGGTCACCTGGAAGAGGCTCCCGCATCACGTGTGGGTGGACAGTCCCATCCCTGCAGATGCTCTGGAGTGGGCTGGCCCAGGCCGAGGGGTCAGCATCCACTGGGTGCGTTTCCGCTGTGTGAGGAGCCTCTGGTGCGCGGGCCTCGCTGGCCGGGCCTTGGGTGGCGCAGACCCCTTCGCCCCTCCAGGCAGTGCCCGGGTGGCAGAGGGTGCACACTGGGCCCTGGTCCCAGCCCGGCCCTGTCCCACCTCCAGACCAGGTGGCCCCCTCTGCACGTGGGCCCTGGGGGCAGCTCGCGAGGGCATGGCCAGGGTCTGGACAGGCTGGCAGGTCCCCTGTGGAGGGGAAGCCGCAGCTGGTGCTGACCCTTGCCCGGGGTCTAAGGGCCTGCAGAGGGGACCCTCGGTGGGAGGGCCCACCAGCCCAGGAGGCTGCCAAGGCCAGTGTCCAGATGTCCCCAGGTGTCCAGCCCCGCCCCTGCCCCTGGCCACACATCTAGCCAGCAGCTTGAGGAGGAAGGGGGAGGGGACTCAGGCATCACTGTGGCCTTGAGCCGGGCCCTGACCCCTGACCGTGTCCAGGAGGGGGCCGGCTCTGCCACTGACCAGCCGTGGGACCTGAGTCCCCGGCTCCCGAACACACCTGTGAAAGCCACGGTGTCGGGATGGCGTCCACAGTGGAGTCAGGCCCTTCCCCTGGGGACAGGTCTGAACTGAGACCAGGAGCAGAATTGCCCACTCGAGGGAACAGGCCCAGGGCAGCCGGTGTCAGCACAGTGCTCCGCAGTGACCAGCAGGGACCTCGGCCTGTCACATCCCACTTGCCAGTGGCACTGAGGTCCACCCCGGGGCCACTCCTGTGACCCAGGGCACGTGCTGGCTGTGTTCATCCCATCCTGGCCTGGTGGCCCCTGGGGTGACAGTGGAGCTGCGCACGGGCCTCCGCGGCCCTTCCAGCCTGGGGTCCTGCTTGGGGACAGTCCTCCTCCAGTGCTCGGTCCCTGTGCTCGCCACCTCTGGGGACCCTGCAGCCTGCTGCAGCCACCGCGGGGTGGGGAAGGGGGACCCGGGGCTGGGCCCAAGGCCACGGTCACCCTCTGCTTCGCAGTGGCCCCCGGGAGCACGGGGAGTGGGTCTTTGGAGCTGGTCTCCCCTTCCTGGGCGGGGGCCAGGTGGCCAGTGCTTCTCACCATGTCCAGACCCCATTGTCCCTGGGCCTGGGGTCACAGTGTTGAGCCCCCAGTGGGGAGGACGGTGTCCAGGATGCAGGACCTGCCACCTGTGGTCAGGAGATGATCGTCCCACTTGGGTCCCCTGTGTGGGCATCAGAGTGGATAGAGTGGGGACTGTGGGAGGGGCGCTGCTAGCCCTGCAGGTGGGTGGGCAGAAGGGAGGTGACTGTCCCTGCAGGACCTGGGTCCCTCCAAAAGGCCCTTCCGGGCATGCGGGGTCTCTGCACGTAGCCTGCTCAGCCTGTGGCCTGGGGGACCCTTGGCCTCCCTCTGGGTCAGGGGCCTTTGCATCGCAGGGCACAGGGACCTGCTCACACCAGTTTGACCAAAGGGGCTTCCCTGGTCCCCAGTTGCAGCCCTGTCCGGGGCAGCAGGGCCACCAGCGGTCCCCAGCCCGCGCAGGAAGTGGGGTCCCTGCCCCTGCAGGTTCCTGCTGGCGCCAGGTCGGCTCCCAGGGCCACTTCCTGTGGCCAGCAGGAAGTGGTCTCTGTCAGGCCTGCCACGGATGAAGACGGCCACTGGGTCATGGGGACACAGCTTGCTGGAGGGGTGGGGTGGAAAGTCCAGGGGCTCCTGGTAGGGATGCTCTTCACGGGCAGCTCAGACCTGGACGGGTGCAGGGCCTGCTCTTGCCTGGAGTCTGCTGTGGCTCCCTCTTGCCCAGTGGCCCTTGAGTGGCTCAGGGGCAGGTGGCTGCACGGTCCTGGCTCCTGGTGGCACTGGACTCTGGGTCAGTATCAGATGTCAGGGAGGTGTCCCCTGCCAGCCTCAGGGGAGGCACGGGGGTGACCCGGGCGCAGACAGCAGGGGCTGGCCTGGGCCATTCCCGACACTTGGCAGCTGGGGACGGCGACACTGGCGGAGAGAGCCGTGGGGCGCTCAGAACCTGCTGGACAGGGCCGCCTCTGAGTGGCAGGGACGGCATTTTCTGGGGCTTCCCGAGGCGGAGGAGGGGCTCACAGTCCAGCACTTTCATCTTGCTGGGCGCCCTGGAGCTAAGTGCCTTGACCTCTC
The DNA here is from genome assembly GCF_047511675.1 of Marmota flaviventris. Taxonomy (NCBI): domain Eukaryota; kingdom Metazoa; phylum Chordata; class Mammalia; order Rodentia; family Sciuridae; genus Marmota; species Marmota flaviventris. The sequence goes on from NC_092517.1 coordinate 18,628,411, forward strand.
TGTGCCCTGATGGAAGTGTCTGTCCGCTGAGGCTTTTGCAGTGGTCCTTCTGTCCACCAGGAACCTTCTTCCTGTTCTTCTTGCTCCCGTTCAGGGCCACCTCCTCAAGGAGCCTCTTCCTGCCTGTCCCTTCGGCCCATCCAAAGTTGACACCTCATCCGGGTCCCTGGGGCGTCCTGAGGTTAGCTCGGCCCCGTGGCCAGAGCGCCTCTGAGGGCTGGGGACATGTGCTTTGTGGACAAGCTTGTTGACTCTTCCCAGTGACTGACGTGTGCACCGAGCCAGCCCCAGAACACAGGCACAGAGAGGTTCAGGAACTAGCCCTAGGTCACCCAGCTGGTCGGCCAGACTTGGCCCCCGGGGCCATGCCCAAGACGCCAACGCTGCCGTCCATCCCTGGGTGCTTGGATTGTACCTCCCTCCTTTGTGTCACTCTGATGAGGATGTCCCCTGGCACCATGCCTGGCCCTCAGCGGGTACTCGGGTGACCAGTAAGAAGGGAGGCTGCAGGGGTCGCACTGCCGTCCCTAGGAGTGGCACATGCGCCCTCCGCTCACCGTCTAGTAGGCAGGGCTGGCCCACCGCTCCCGCCCTGGACAGGGGTGGGACAGTGCGGCTCTGTGACAGGAAGAGGCCCAGGGGACTGGGGGCAGCCGTGGCTGGTCCCATGGGACACGTTGCGGAGCCTGTGAGGTGCGTGTCCCTTGGGCACAGAGCACAGGGCTCTGCAGGGACAGTGGGCGAGGGCCTGGTCTGCACTGGACAGGGGGCCTCCCTGTGGGAGGGGACACCAGCAAGGTCCCCGGACAGGGGATTCGCCCTGGAAGTGTCTGGGCCACTGGCTGCCACCACCAGGGTCACACTCTAAGGCTGGTCTCCTCGGCCGGAAGCCGTTCAGGGCGCCTGGCCTGCCTCTCCAGCCGTGTCACCTGCCGTCCCCCAGGGTCCTGGGTACCCGGCTTTGGTTCCTTGCTTCTGCCGAGTCGGGCGGGATCCGTCCTTCCTGCCCTGGCCTGGGGCCGCCTGGGATTGCGACTCGGTCCCTCCTGCCCACCCCGGCCACCTACCCCTGCACTCACACGCGTGGGTGCACACAGACACCCACCTGCCAACATGTGCCCTCTGCCGTCACCAGGTCCTAAGTCCCTTCTCCTCCCTCCTCCATGGGCCACCCACCCCTGGAAGCCACAGGGGCCACCAGCTTGGCTCTGGCCGGGGTCTGGCCCTGGGTCTCAGCAGCCACAGGCCCCATCTCAATGTGGAAACGGACCCTTCACTCCCCAGAGCTGGGCTCCTGCTCCCCCAGGAGGAAGCCGGCACCTGCTCTGGCCTGGCCCACCACGGCCCTGCCCTCCCCTCCCCCAGGTCCCACGACAGCTCCCGGGGTCGCCAGTCCCACAACCCCCTCCCCCAGGGCCTCTACCCACAGTTCCCAGCCACTCCTGAGCCTGTCCCTTGGTCCCTGCTCAGAGGGGGCCTCTCTGCTCCCCCTGCCTGTTCCTTCGCGGACTCCCTCGGCGCCAGGCTCTGGGCCCCAGCCCACCACTGTGCTGGGTGTTACTGGCACGGTCCCCACTGCCCTGTGCCAGGCACAGACTCAGAGAGCCCGTGTCCCCATGGCCTCACGCACAGCCTTATGGCTCGACCCCTCCCCCTTTCCCACTGTGCCCTGAGCCGCCCGACAGAGGGACTGGCGCTCAGGTCCCCGACGCTATAGGGGTCTGCAGGGGAATGTGGGCACGTCCCCAGGAGGGGAGGACGCTGGGCCCGGCTGGGCACCCTGTTAGCATCCTGGAGGGACCAGGCGGTCCCGGCCCCGAACAGCTGTGGGGGCAGGGTCACCCCATGGCCCCCTCTCTGTAAGCCGCCTGGGGACGGGTTTCAGGTGTGAGGCCATCCTGGGGTACAACAGCAGGGCCACCTGGAGGCCAGGAGGTGGCTTCCTGCTGTCCCCGGGAGCCTCACACACCGCTGGCGAGGGAAGCGGCCTTTGACTCTGTGGCCACCGAGGGGACAGCAGAGCCCTGCACTCCGCCCACCTGGGTGGCCGCCTAGGGCCCTCGGGTGGTGGATAGTGGGAGGGGTGTCCTCGGGGGCCAGTGGGGACTGGGCCACACCAGTCGCTCGCAGGTGGTCGTCCCCAGCGGGCACCAGCTGCGTGATGGCCTCAGCGAGTCACATCTGGGGACAGGGAGCCAGGCTGGCCCAAGGGCCCCAACCAGCGGGGACACCACTCAGCTCCCAGAGGGCCTGGCAGCCCCCAGCCCATGCGCCCTCCAGGATCATGTGTGGCCCTTCCAGCGCCTCACGCCACCTTGTCTCCTGTGACCGTGCTGCCCCTTAGCCAAGGCCAGACCTGCCACCATGGGAGGCCGTGGGCCAGAGGAGGGGTGGCCAGCGGTGCCCAGAACCCACCTGGACCCCCAGGCCCTGCCCACAGCCGCCAGGCCCCAAGCCCCGTCCCCACTTCCTGCCGTCCCTACGGGGCCTGGCCTTCTGCACCCCTCGGGCACTAGAGGCTGCAGGGGCGAGGAGACCGGGAGACGCGGCCCAGCCCCAGAGCCGTCCTCCCTGGGCAGTCGGCCTCTCGGGCCTCTTTCCCTCCCGAGTCGTGCAGCTGGACGCTGCTGATAGGTTTTGGTGTTTTCATTTTTTGGTTCCAGGGATTGAACCCAGGGGCATTGAATCACGCAGCCCCGTCCCCAGCTCTTTCTAGTTTTTATTTAGAGACTGGGTCTCGCTGAGTGGCTGAGGCTGGCCTCCAGCTGGCGATCCTCCTGCCTCAGCCTCCCCAGCTGCTGGGATGACAGGCGGGGGCCACGCCTTATGGTGCTTATTCAGGGCGTCTCTGCGGCCTGAGTACTGCCCAGGGCTCCTGACGGTAGTAGAAGTTGTGCCCCGCGTGCGCCTTGAATGCTGAGCCCAAGGAGTGGGGATTCAGGGAATGGGTAGGCCCAGGGCCGCTATGGGGACAGGAAGATGTCACTGTCACATGTTGGGGTAGTTGGGTTTGGGTGTCCTGCAGCAGTTTCCTGGCCAAAGGGTACAGGGAGCTGGGCTGTGCTGGGCGACTCTGGGTGTGTGCGGGTTGAGGCCGCGACCTTGGGTCACGCTCCAGCACCCCGGAGTGTCCCAGGGCCACCCCAGGCCTGGTTCACTGCTGGCTGTCACTCTGGCCACCGTGAGGGAGGTCTCGACTCTATGGGTGGGCAGGGAGGCAGGAGCCCGCGGGGGCAGGAGGGAGGAGGTGGCCGTCCCCTCCAGTGGCTGAGCCTGCTCTTGTCCCCAGGAAGCCTGAGAAGGGCGTGCAGTACCTCATTGAACGCGGCTTCGTCCCCGACACCCCCGTGGGCGTGGCCCACTTCCTGCTGCAGCGCAAGGGTCTCAGCCGCCAGATGATCGGCGAGTTCCTGGGCAACCGGCAGAAGCAATTCAACCGCGACGTGCTCGAGTGAGTGGCCGGGGACCGCAGGGACGCGGGGACGCAGACCCAGGCCAAGGGCATGTGCTGTCCCTGCCGTGTCACCACCCCGGGACACGCACACACATGGGAGTCCCCTGGTGTCCTGGGCGCTGCTTCCCGAGCCTGCGGTGGCAGGATCCCGTGCTCAAGTCCCTACGTCAGGTGCCCTGGGGTTCGCGTGGCCTCCTGCCTGGTCTGAGGTGGCGGTGAGACTGCGGTGTGGGGCACAGACAGCCCCCAAGTCTGTCCATGGTCCTCGCGGGCAAAGTTGGGTTTTATTGTTTTTTTGGTACCAGGGATTGAACCCAGGGGTGCTTAACCCCTGAGCCCCGTCCCCAGCCCTTTTTATATTTTATTTAGAGACAGGGTCTCACTGAGTTGCTCAGGGCCTCACTAAGTGGCTGAGGCTGGCCTCCACCTTGCGATCCTCCTGCCTCAGCCTCCCAAGCCGCTGGGATGACAGGCGTGTGCCACTGCTCAGCTCAACACGAGCAAAGTTTTTTGTTTTTCTTTTGTTTTAATATTTCGGGTCCCTGGCCGGTCGGATCTGAGGACTCAGGGCTCACTTCCTTCCTTGGTCCTCCACACGCCCTGCTGGTCTTGCCCATGGGTCCCACGCTGACCCCTCGCCTGACTCCCTTCTGCACCCTTGGCCTGACTGTCCACCTAGCCCTGAGGGGTCCCCGCCCTCAAGTGACGCACGTTCTCGGGGCCTCCTGTGTCAGGACCTCTGGGCGCCTGCAGCTGCAGGTCTGGGCCCCAGCTCTGGCTGGGTGTCCTGCATCCAGTAGAGACCGGTGTCCCTGTTGGTGTGTGCCTCATGTCCTTGGGAGTGGTGGCCTGCTCTGTGCCACACCAAGACAGCGAGGCTTCGAGGGAGGGGCTGGCCGGGCACCCCAAGCCCACACGACCACGTGGCCTGCAGCTCTTGTGAGATGCACCCCACATTCCCTCTCAGCCATGCCGGGGGCAGGACCGTGGCCCATGGGGTCCTCAGTGGCCCCTGCATCTGGCCCTGCCTTCTCCTTCAACCAGGGAGCTCCAGTGTCACCTGCCACGGTCATTGTCCCTCTCGCCCCTTTCCGACAGCGGGAGGGAGGAAGCGGCGCAGGAAGAGCCCCTGGTGAGGGGCTTGGGCGCCACCCGCCATGTCCCTGCCGCCCCCCGGCTGGCTCCTGGCCAGGGGAAATCCGGCCATTGTCCTCCTGCCAGAAAATAGCAGTGGCCTCAGGAAGCCGCGAGGCTCCGACCACCGCCCGGCCTCCTCGAGGGCAGCAGCGCCCGGCTGGCTCCCTGCTGTCCCTCTGCTGTCCCCCACAGCCACCCCGAGGGTACCGCCCAGGCTGCCCGGAGGACGGGGACGCAGCCACACTAACGCCCATCCCCAGTGCAGGAGGACCTGGGAGCAGGCAGCAAGTGGCCCAAAGCCCTGCAGCCGGGTGGCGGTGACTGCGGCCACAGCCGCATTGGAGGTGACGGGACGCCTGAGCCCGGTCATGGGAAATGCCACCACCCGCGGGGTTCCTGCTGCAGACCCCCCTGGCCCGTTTGGGGGTCACTGCGGCCGGGCTACAGGGCAGCCCTGGGGGCAGGCTGTGGTCAATCAGGCCACACACGGCCACCCACCAGCTGGCCCCTGCCCACCCCATCACCCATGGGCCCTGTGGTGAGAGCCAGTCTCCAGGGAGTGGCGCCCTGACCGTGCCTGAGGGACACAGGGCAGTTCCCGCACAGGTGGCCCCTGCTGGCCACACAGGAAAGGCTGGTCCAGAGTGGCCCTGGGCCCACTCTCCTAGTTCAGGGGTCGCAGGCTCCCGGGGCTGCGGTCTTTCTGGAAAATTCCCAGTACGTCCTGCCCGCAGCCTGCCCTGACCCAGGGCCGGCCCTGGGCCTGGGGAGACCCTCACGCGGCCTGGGCGTCTTGTTCCAGCTGCGTGGTGGACGAGATGGACTTCTCTGCCATGGACCTGGACGAGGCCCTCAGGAAGTTCCAGGCCCACATCCGGGTCCAGGGCGAGGCCCAGAAAGTGGAGCGGCTCATCGAGGCCTTCAGGTGGGGCCCGGGGCCCGTTCCTCCTGAGGGGACCGTGTCTGTCCCAGCTTTGCACCTGAGGACACCGGAGCAGAGGACGGCGGAGACCCACCGCTGGGTTCTCGCAGCTCCGAGTCCTGGGCACGTCCCCCTCTGGTCCTCTCCAGTTCCCCCTCTGGTCCTCTGCACACTCCTTCTCCTGGGCAGAAGCTCCCCCGGTGGCTCCCCTCCAGCCCTGTGACAGTGGCCTGGTTCCCCGTCACCCTGCTGCCTGCTGTGTGACCCCAGGCTGTTGGCTCGCCCACTCTGGGCCTCACTCCCCACCTGGGCAGCTGGACAGCACAGCTTCACCCTGGAGAGGGGAGCCCAGGGGTCCAGTGCCCCGGGCTCTTGGGGACACCTAGCCCAGCAGCCCACTGGGCTTCCTGGAGGGGACAGCTCCAAGCCAGGCCCCCAACACAGGGAGGACTGAATCGCAGCCCCTGCCTGTCTTGCCCCTCCACGATGTCACTAGCAGGGTGTCCTGGAGGCAGGGTGGCCGTGGGGACAGTAAGCGAGATGCCCGGCTGAGGCGGGCTGTGAGCGCTCCCGGGGACCCAGGACCAGGCTGGGAGGGGCTTGAGGACATTTATGGCCAGCTGCGGCAGCCAGTGTCCCCCCAGCTCCGGGGAGGGGGCGTGCCTCCTGGGGGCCCTGACCGGCTCTCGACCCCAGCCAGCGGTACTGCATGTGCAACCCCGGGGTGGTGCGCCAGTTCCGGAACCCGGACACCATCTTCATCCTGGCCTTCGCCATCATCCTGCTCAACACGGACATGTACAGCCCCAACGTCAAGCCCGAGCGCAAGATGAAGCTCGAGGACTTCGTCAAGAACCTGCGAGGTGAGCTGGTGCCACCACGGGCTGTCCTGCCCGGCTCCCACAGCACCTGCCCGCCGGAGGCTCCCAGGCCCCAGGGGCCCCAGTGGTGTGTGAGCCGGAGCCTGGCCTGACCCCTGGCCGTTCCCAGCGGCCTCCAGTCCCAGGGACGGAACCCAGGGCACTAACCACTGGGCTGCACCCCAGCCCATTTTTATTTAGAGACAGGGCCTCGCTGAGTTGCTGAGGCTGGCCTCCACCTTGCGATCCTCCTGCCTCAGCCTCCCCAGCTGCTGGGATGACAGGCGGGCATTGCTCACGGAGCTACTCTCTAAACCAGAGCTCCGGCACCCCTTCCCCTGTGGCCAAGGATTCCCCTGGGCATGGTGTCCCTCGGTTCCAGGGTTTCTGCTGGGGTTTAAGGCGTCCTTGCCTGCCCCCTGCTGGCTGTGGCAGGAAAGACCACGGGATTCCCCAGACAAAGGCCCCCAGGAGGGCTGGGGGGGCGTGGCCTGAGTGGTCACCCCGGGTCCCTGTGCTGTGTCTGTGGGGACCTGCAGGCCCCAGGGACTTCAGGTCCACAGTTGTGAAGTCGCGTGGCCAGGCGGGGGCGAAGGTGACTGGGGATCCTTTGATGGCGCAGGGGCGCAGGGCCCGGGGAGCTCACAGCCCCTGCCCCGCCCGGCCTCCCTGCCCTGTCCCCTCGCTGGGCCCAGCCTGATGCTGGTGGTCAGAGTCCCAGGAGGAGCCAGAGATGACCAGGGCAGAGGAAGGAGAGCTGCAGGGTGGACACGGCAGTGGCTTTAGGGCTGCGTCCATCATCCCACCTGCTGACCCCACAGTCTGGGTCCTCTAACCCGCTGCCCAGGGAGGGACGGGGCTCCCCTTCCCAGGGGCCTTCCTAGGTGGGGGCCTGTCCTCAGTCACCTCTCTTCTAGCCAGGAGCTCGGGTCACTCTGTCCTTCCTGTGCTTGAAAAGGGACAGCCAGGGCAAGGAAGGGCCAGGTCCACGGTCACAGAGCAAGCGGTGGGCAAGGCGGGGCAGGGCTGGTGTCCCCAGGCCTGGCTGCTCCTCCCGGCCGGTCCAGCGGTCTCTTCAGGGGACCCGCCCCACGTTCCCCCACAGCCCCTGTGGCCCATGGGCCTGGCAGCAGGACCGCCCCTGGGGCTTAGCTGGGCCACTGCTGACTGTCCCAGGGTCCCTGTGCCCGGGCAGGAGCAGGGCGCTTGGGACCTCGGGGAGAAGCCCGTGTCGGGCAGGCGCGGTGGGTCGCCTGAGGCGCCCAGGTCAGGGGGTTGGCTGGGGACGGTTTGTGAGACTGCAGCTGTTTGTCACGGAAAGGGCACGTGCGTCCCTTCTGTCCCGGTGCCGTGTCCAGATGCCACCTGAGGGTGACCTGGAGGGTTTGGAGCTGGTCACTCTGACAGGCTAGGCCAGCTCGTCCAGCTTGGGGGTGGGGCCGTGTCACCCTGGGCCAGCCACTGCTCGAGGGCCCGTGTCCCTGGCCTCTGGGCCTGTGCAGGCTGAGGGCTGGGGAGGCCACCGAGGGGCTGGCTTCTTCTCCCAGGGGCTCTTCTTGGTGGCGTGGGGACACCGCGCATTTCCCAGCCCTCAGCTCTCACCAAGGGACAGGGACAGTCAGCCAGGCTGTGCAGCCCCGCTCAGTGTCCCCTTTTGTGACCGGGGACCTTCAAGCCTCTTGCTCGGGGTGGAGCAAGGCAGCCCCTCTGAGGCCCGGTGAAGGCAGTTGGTGGCCCGTCCCCTTGGGGGTGTCCTCACCAGCCAGGCTGGGCTACGTCCTGGGGACCCCGCTCTGCCAGGGACCCAGGAGGGCACCCTGCTGACCCGTGTGGAGACTGGCAGCTCCGGGCGGGTGGGCGGGGCCAGGGCAGCTGCGGCCACCCCAGCCCCCGCCGCTCTGACCTGGGCCGCGTCCCGTCCAGGGGTGGACGACGGCGAGGACATCCCCCGGGAGATGCTGATCGGCATCTACGAGCGCATCCGGAAGCGGGAGCTCAAGACCAACGAGGACCACGTGTCCCAGGTGCAGAAGGTGGAGAAGCTCATCGTGGGGAAGAAGCCGGTGAGTGGTGCCGCCAGGTGACCTGTCCCCAGCCCACTCTGCTCTGCTGCAGGGCCCTGTGGGTGGTTGCAGCCGGGCACTTTTTTTCTGTAGTACCAGGGATTGAATGCGGGGGCCCTCGACCCCTGAGCCCCGTCCCCAGCCCCTTTTGATATTTTATTTAGAGACAAGGCCTCGCTAAGTGCCTGAGGCTGGCCTCCACCTTGCCATCCTCCTGCCTCAGCCTCCCAGCCCCTGGGATGACAGGCGTGGACACTGTGCCTGGCTGAGGCTGGGAATGTTCTAGCAGCCCCTGGCACTTGGGCCTCTCAGCCATCTGCTGTGTGCTGTAGTTGACAACGGGAGGCCACCAGCAGTGGTCAGGCTGCGTTGGGGCTCAGCTCTACCCCACCCTGGTGGGACATGGGGGATCTAAATCGCCTCCCACCAGGTGCCAGAGGGCTCCCCTTGGTGGCACCAGGGCATGCTGATGCCTTGGGGTGGGGGGTGGGGGGACTCAGGCTCCTTGCCCGGTGGCCCCTGCGCTCCCCGGGCCGGGTGGCCTCCGGAGCACTGAGGGCTCTTCCTGCCGTTTGCTGTCCCTGCAGATCGGATCCCTGCACCACGGGCTGGGCTGTGTGAGTACCCGGCCTCCGCCTTCGCCCCGCCACCCTGGGCAGCCTCCCCTGGCCCTGCCGTCCCCGCCAGGGCCCAGCTCCCAGAGCCCAAGTCGGCTGCTTGAGATGTTTTCAGAGGGACCCGGAAGCTTTGGCTCGACTGCCCAGCCTGTCACCTCTGCTCGCCGGGCCACAGCCACTCGGGAGGGTCATGGGTCGGGCCCAACAGGGGACTCCCCTAGTGCAGCCTCTGCCCCCTCCCTGGGGGCTCTCGGGAAGGCCTTTCCCTTCACAGTGACCAGGGGACAGAGCTGTGGCTGACCCCCCCCAGAGAATCCAAAGGAGGTCTCAGCAGCAGTGGGGACACGTCCTTGGGGGAGCCCGAGACCAGGGGACAGAGCAGGTCCCCAGGATAGAGTGCTCGGGGACAGCTGCCACCAGCCAGGTTCCCTCTGCCCAGTGGAGGCCTGGCCTGCAGGCCGGGTGTGGCGGCCTAGGAGGCTAGCGGTGATGGTGGCCTGTCCCCAGGTGCTGTCCCTGCCCCACCGGCGGCTGGTGTGCTACTGCAGGCTCTTCGAGGTCCCCGACCCCAGCAAGCCCCAGAAGCTGGGCCTGCACCAGAGGGAGATCTTCCTCTTCAACGACCTGCTGGTGGTACGTGGCCGCCGGGCTGGCCAGCGTGGGCAGTGGGCCTTGGACACGCGCCCGCCTACCGGGGACCTGGGGAGGGCATGGCCCTGGGTCTTCTGTGGCAGAGTCCCACCCAAGCCAGTGCCCGTGACAACAGTGTCCTGGGCCCAGGGGGCAGGGTGGGGTGTGTCCAGGGCTCCCCTCACCTGGAGGTGGACGGGGCAGGTGGGCGGGCACCCCAGGTCACCTTGGGTGGCCCCCGAAGGTCAGGCCTTGGCCTCTGCACTGCCGAGTCCTGGCCACCTGTTCCTGTCCCTGGGCGTTAGACCCCAGGTGCACGCGCCTCACCTGGCTAGGAGAAGCCCCGAGGGGACTGTGCCTGGGGATGTGCCTGCCACCTCGCAGCCACCTCTCTGCGGCGGCTGCCCATGCCACGCCTGCAGGTGCCACAGGTGTGCTCTCTGCTGTCCCCAGGTCACCAAGATCTTCCAGAAGAAGAAGAACTCGGTGACGTACAGCTTCCGACAGTCCTTCTCCCTGTGCGGCCTGCAGGTCCTGCTCTTCGAGAACCAGTGTGAGTGCCCGGCCGCGCCTGTGTCCCCTCCGGGAGGTGCTCTTCCCTGTCACCTCCAGGCCAGGACCCAGGGTGGGTGGCAGGGCCACTGTCTGTGGGAAAGCAGAGCAGCCCTGGACATGGGCCCTGGGGTCAACTTGATGTGTGGCCGATGGGCCCCTTGCTAGAATGTTCTGGAGAGCGTCAGCGGTGGCCTGGTGCTGCATGGCAGGTGTCCACTGAGCGCCTGCGGGAGTTTGGGGCCGGCCTGGCCACCTGGGGAGTCCTGGCCCATGTGCCCGCTGCCGTGGGTCAGGAGCCGCGGCCTCTGTCCCCTTGGCCCACGTGGGGGACCTGCCTGCTGGGCTCCCAGGGCCGTGCCTCCTTCCTGGGAGGCCCGGTCACTCATGGCACAGAACGGCCAGCACTTGGGAAGGGCTGTCCCCAGGCCCTTGGAAGGCCCTTGGGGACCCCGGGGCTGGAGGGGTCCTGGGTTGGGGGTGGCTCCTACCTGGGACACCCACCGCTGGCTTGTGAGCTGGCCCGTCCCTTGCCCCCGCTCTCTGCTCTTTGTCCCTGTCCCCGGAGATCCCTGAAGCCGGCCTGTCATCTTGGGTGGGGACAGCATCCCCCTGGCTGCCCTGCCGCCTGTCTTCCCTTGGTGGGACCCAAGGGCCACCCGGCCAGGACCAGCCTCACCCCGTCCCCTCCTCACATGCCCTCGGCTGAGTCCCCACGTCTGCCCCTCCCTGGTCAACAGCTGTGCCTTGCTTGGTGTCCCACACACGTACCAGAGTGACATCAGTGGGGGCCATCCCCACGTCACCCCGACTAGCACCCCATCCCTGAAGGGTGGTGATGGCTCCTGCTCCCTGGGTGGGGACCAGACCTGGCGTGGCCCTGGAAGTGACGTTCCAGAGGCCCAAGGCTGCACGTGCTGGACTACGGGTGCTGGCCAGGGCCATTCTACCAACACCACAAGAACGCCTTCCCCTAGGGCCCAGGCTGGCAGGCAGCCTGGGTCAGCCCCCGGCCAGGCGCATTCTATGTGCCAAAAGAAGTCCCTGCAGAGCACGGTGGGTGGCCCAGACGTCATCCCAGCAGCTCAGGAGGCTGAGGCAGGAGGATGGCCAATTGGAGGCCAGCCTCAGCCACTTAGTGAAGCCCTCAGTAGCGCAGCAAGACCCTGGGGTGTGGGCAGTGGCTGGCTTTTCTTGGGGATCACAAGGCTTGGTGTCACTCAGCGGCCATTCCCACGGGCCAGCAAGGGGCTGCCATGACGTGGCTGTACTTGTGCCACGCGCACACACACCTGTGCACACCTGGTCCCCTGTGGCCACCCGGAGCCCCTCTGGTGTCAGTGGGGACACGCTGGTGCTGGGCCGAGACCCTCCACAGGCCCGCGTCAGCTCCCTCCTGAGAGCGATCGGGACAGGGACCCCAGAGCTCAGCTGTGGCACCAGGAAGGTGTGGGCACGTGTGTCCGGGGGTGTGCACGGCACTCCCCAAGGCCCTCTTCCTTAGGTCGAGGCCAGCCCCTCATCTGTCCAGAGCTGCCCAGGTGACGGGCGCCCGCCCCTGCTCAGCACCCCTTCTCTGTGGACTTGGTACTGGGCACCGTGACCGAGGGCCTCTGAGGAAGGGTCCCCTCTGTGACCTTCAGGCTGGAGAGGCGGGGAGCTGCGGGGAGTGACCACCCCAAGTCAGGAGCCGAGACTGTCCCGTGCCCGATCCTGCCGCTGCCCAGAGGCCCAGCCCTCACACCCTCCAGGCCCTGGGACCTTACTGGCCAGGCCAGGGGACCTGGTGCAGGACACCTGCCCCACAGCGTGGCCCTCTGTCCTCCACAGACTACCCCAATGGCATCCGGCTCACGTCGGCTGTCCCCGGGGCGGACATCAAAGTGCTCATCAACTTCAACGCGCCCAACCCCCAGGACCGGAAGAAGTTCACTGATGACCTGCGGGAGTCGGTGGCCGAGGTGCAGGAGATGGAGAAACACCGCATCGAATGTGAGTCCCCCGGTGACCGCATGGGGCAGGGCTGCCGGGCACCCCCAGCCCCTGCAGGCCCCGCCACCCCACCGGGAGGCACCCAGGGGCCAGCGCCAGCCTCCTGCTGGGTTCATGGCCGAGCAGAGCTCTGGGGCCAAGGTCAGTGGCCTCCTCCTGGTTGGACCCGCCAAGCACTGGGTCACGGCCAAGGCCATCCCTGGACTCCAGGCTGGACTGACTTTTTTTGGTACCAGGGATTGAACCCTGGGTGCTGAACCTCTGAGCTGGGTCCTCTTTGTATTTCTGATTTAGTTTCTTTCCGTGTGGTTGTGGGTGCACACGGCACCTTTATTTTATTTTTTAAATATTTTTTAGTCTTAGATGGAATATGTTTATTTTGTTTATTCATTTTTATGTGGTGCTGAGGATCAAACCCAGTGCTAGGCCAGTGCCCACCACTGACCCATGTCCCCAGCCCTATTTTATATTTTATTTGAGACAGGACCTCCTTAAGTTGCTGAGGCTGGCCTCCAACTTGCGATCCTCCTGCCTCAGCCTCCCAAGCCACTGGGATCCCAGAACTCTCTCTGAAGGGTCCCACTGAACCTAGGCTCATCTCCCAGAGCCCAGCCAGCCCTGGCCTCACTGCCCCCAAGCCTGGCACAAGCCCTTCTGTGCTGCAGGTCACAGGAGAGTGGCTTCTCCGGCACCCTCCGGGGGTCTCCTTTCTGCCCAGTGCCATAGTGACGGCCATCCCTTCCAAAGACGGCCCCTCCCCACCCTGGTGAAGATGGCCAAGCAGAGGGTGGTGGTGCCTGTCCCTGCCCCCTGGGCTGCCGTCCTGTGCTGGGCTCCTCTCACCGGGTGCTGACCCTCTCTGTTGCAGCGGAGCTGGAGAAGCAGAAGGGTGTGGTGCGGCCCAGCATGTCCCAGTGCTCCAGCCTCAAGAAGGAGCCGGGCAACGGGGCGCTGGGCAGGGCCTGCTTGGACGACAGCTACGCCGGCGGGGAGGGCCTCAAGCGCAGCGCCCTCAGCAGCTCCCTGCGCGACCTCTCGGAAGCGGGTAAGGGCCCAGCGGCGGTCCCCCTTCCCAGCCCGCTGTGTGCCACGCTGAGCCCCAGGCGGCCGCGGTCGGTATCCGGGAAGGGCCTGCCCGGGACCTGCAAGGAGCACTCTGGGGTTCGCCCTGACTGTCCCCAGACCCGAGTGACCGCTGACCACACAGAGAGGGCATCCTAGACAGGTCCTAGAGGGCGCAGGACCGGCCCAGGTGGGAGGGGTGGCTGGCCAGGCCCGGGTGCCGCCCCGTCCTCCTCCTGGGGCCCAGCTGACCCTGCTCCCTTGAGACCCGCTCTGGCCAAGCAGGCAGGCCACTGTCCGCGCGCTGTGCTGCCCTCTGTGCCGGGTGCTCGCGGGGGCGGGGGGAGGGGATCCCCGCTATCTCTGTCTTGCTTTCCCCACGGGGACCTCTGTGCTGGACGCCCAGGCCCCTGTGGGGCACAGAGCTGGTGGCGGGCGCGCCGGGCCCAGGGCGTCGGGGAGCCTGGGGACACTTGGGGTGTGGCTGTGGGGCACTTGCCACCAGCTGGTCCCCCCCACTAGTGGCACCTCGGGCTCCCAGGGGTCCTCTCGTCAGCCGGCTGCCCAGGGAAGGGCCAGGGCCTCGGGGGCTGCTGGTGGGGAAGCCTCGAGGGCCGCCCGCCTGCCTCCTGCGGCTCGCGGTGACCGTGTGCTGAGTGGCCTTCTGTCCTTTGCTGTCGTCTGTCGTCCATTTTTCGTGGTGAAACCTCAGAACTCATCGCAGCATGAGGCTGGGCCAGGGCTTCTCAACCTGGACGGCTGACCCTGGGCAGGGCTTCCTGGCCGTGGCCACGTGGGGCCTGGCAGGGGTTAGGAGTATCCTGGTCTCTGCCACCGGACAGCCGTCCTATGTCCGCGTGGGGACCGTACTGCCCCCTGGGGCTGCAGGGCCAGAGCCACCCCGGGTTGAGAACCGCTGGCTTGGCCAGTGGCCGTGTCCACCCAGCTCCACTCTCGGGACTGCTTGGGGCGACCGCAGGCGGTGGGCCCGGCTCTGGGTTCGCGTTTGTGCAGGGCTCGGCCGCCTTCCCCGCCCGACGCCCTGGCCAGGCCCCACTCCGGGCCCAGCGGTCACCAGCACAGCTGCCCATTGTGTGCCTGTGCTGAGAGATCAGCCAGCCCCCTGCCCGGGTCACCTCCACGAGAGGGCAGAGGTCAGAGGGCAGCCGCCGTCAGCTTGTTCCTGTGGTCACTGCTGTGGCCTCCTGAGCTGAGGCCCCTGGCCTGTGGCGCGTGACGAGCCGAGACAGATTCAGGACGGGATGTGAGCGTCCGGGCCCAGCCTGCGTCCAAGGTGCCAGCAGAGGCCACCTGTGCCATCCAGAGGGACACCAGTTTGGGCCGGAGATGCCCTTGGAGCCGCTAGGGAGGAAGATGAACCGCGGGCGGCCGGGGACCCTGCGCCCTCCCGGCCCTCGCCGAGCGGAGCCTGACCCCGTGACAGCAGGATGCGCCGCGGAGCAGAGGAGAGCCTCGGGGACAGCCTGTGGCCGGTTGAGAGCAGGGGACCGAGCTGCCACGCACATCCACTCAGGAGATGGCCAGGCCTGGCCTCGCCCAGTGTGAACCTGGGATGCCCACGAGGTGGCCAGTCTGGTGCTCGGGAGTCCTGTCCACAGCCACGTCGGGCGCCTGTCACTCACCTGGTCTCTGTTGGCCATGGTCGTCCTTCAACCGGAACCTGCGCCCATGTCTTTTTTGTGGCCCTATCTGGCTCCAGGCCTGGGGGGCTGGTGGTCCACCTCAGGGCGGGGGGACGGGGCCTTGGCACCCGTGCCCAGAGCAGCCACGCTGTGGAGGACACAGTCGGGGCTTCCCCAGGGAGAGGACATCTCTGGGGTCGCAGTGGCTGACCCCAGGCACCCTGCCCTTCACCAGCGCAGCCCCGTCAGGGAGAGCTGGCCACCCACGGCCACTGGTGTCAGGTGGCCAGAGCCGCGTGAGGCCGCTGGGCTGGAGCCAAGCCTCTCTCTGCCCCATGGGACATGCAGTAGGGCCTGGGCACCGCGTCCCCTCTGCCTGCTCCTCCAGCTCTGTCCCGTCACGTAGGGTTGCCCAGAGGGAGGCGCAGAAGGAGGCTTGTCCCCTCACAGGTGGGGAAGTGGAGGCCACGCCGTGTGGCCAGGGACAGGGCTTCACACCCTGGACACCGGAGTGGGGATGGCGGAGGGCCATCTACAGGTGGGCAGGAACCGCAAGCCGCCGCCTCCCGGCTGAGACGAGGACCAGGGTCCCAGTGGGTGCTCCGGGTCCCTGCAGCGGGCAGGAAACACTCCTGCCCGACCCGTGGTGGCCTCCTGTCACCCCAGGCGCCCACCTGGCGCTGGGGCTGGCCTCCCCAGGCAAGGCTGGCCTCCTAGCCTTGGGACTCCCTCCCGTCTGCAAAGGATTGTGGCCTGCACCCTGACATGCCCACGGCACTGTCCCCACCATTTCTGGGTCCCTCTGGCCTGGCTCCGAAGGGCAGTAACAAGGATCACCTCAGAAGCTGGCATGGGGCTGCTGGGGCCCTGGCGCAACTTGACCTCGCCCACTCAGAGGCCCTGGGTCCAAAGTGGACACCGTGCGTTTCAGCAGCCAAAGTGTGATGGCGGAATGGAGCCCGTGGGTCCCGCCACGGCCACGGTCCCCTGCTCTCTGACATGGACAGAGCACCATCGCAAGGGTCCAGCATGGCGCTTGACTCGCGGCTGGTGCCACACACAGAAGCACTTCGTGTCCCTGGCCACTCATTGTCCTCGCTCCCAGAGGCGTGGGACATCCTGCAGGAAGCCTGGGAGAGGTGTGTCCCTGGAGCAGCTGGACTTGGGCCTCCAGTGCCCCTAGGAAGACTCGGCTGTCCCTGCCTTGGCTACACCTGCTGAGCATCTGTTGGGTACCCCGGGCTGGGGACGAGCCAGGCACTTAGGAGGCAGAGGCCTCCCAGCTGGGAGCAGGCTTTGCAGCACCTGGACAGGGCGCCGGGGACTGGCCGGCCGGAGGAGCATCAGTCCCCACCGCTGGCCAGCGGCCTGCACAAACCCGAACTCGGCTGGGCCAGGAGTGGCCTCACCGATATGCGGGGATGCGCCTGCGCACTGGCTCCCAGAGCTCCGCGCCAAACCCGGCGCTGGGCGAGCAAGGCAGGAGGCGGGCGCGGCCACCTGGGCCCAGGCCTGTGCTCGAGGCGCCCGCCCCAGCTGTGCCCGCAGGACCCCGAGGTCGGCTGGCTGCAGACCCCCCTCTGTCCCTCCCGGGGCGCCCCAGCTCTGTCGAGAGACCCCCTGTCCTGGCCCAGGCCGGCAGGTGCAGCCCGCCAGCCCAGCTGCGTTGCTAGGGCGGTGGCGGCCAAGGTGTCCCTGGCAGGCGGGCAGGCGGCGCCCGGCCGGTGCCTGTGGTGTCTAACCTCTGGTATTGCATGTTCTGGGCAGGGAAGCGAGGGCGCCGCAGCAGTGCAGGATCGCTAGAGAGCAATCTGGAAGTAAGTAGGAAAGACCCCGTCCAGCCGGCTGTCCCCTGTCGCCTCCCGCCCCGGTTTCTCTCTGTTGTCGTTTTTTTCTTTTGGCTCCCCCCACAGAGACGCGGCCACGGCCCCTGCCTGCCTGGGCCCCTGCATGCGGCCTCTGCCCGACTGTCCCCGCGGCTCGCGCTTGCCCACGGTGGGGGGGCTCGGAGGTGGCGTTTCTGTTCCCGCTTCTCCCCATCCGTCCCCGTGGTCCCCCCGCATGGATAACCCGTCCCGGGCGCCCGCCCTGTGGTGTCTGTCTCTGGCTTGGCTTCGCGCTCCATGTCATCGCTTCGTCGCGGAGTTTCGCTGGCCGCCGCGGTGGGACGTGGGCTTGCTTAGCTAGCTGGGGGGCCCGCGGGCTGCGCGACAGCGACAGCCGGCCGCTCTGGCCTGGCGGGTCCTTTCCTCCTGTCCCCACCCCTGCTTGGTCTGCAAGTAGGTAGCGGCAGCGAAGGGCCTGGGCAGGCCACGCCCCCAGGACGAGGCCCCACCCATCCCCGCGGCCACCTCCCCATCCCCTGCCGGGGCGCGGCCCCGAGGTCCCCGGGAGCGGAGGGCAGCGTCAGGGGAGCCGGGTCCCGGCCCGGCCACGGACCCCAGGGCCCCGGGCAGGCGGCGCGCCACCACGCAGGGCAGGGCCACCCCCGCCCGCAGCCACCCGGCCAGGCCCAGCCCGCGCTGTCCCGCACGGCAGCGCCGGGAACGGGGCCGGAGCCCAGCCGCCCGCACGCGCCCTCCGCGGCCGGCAGGGAGGCGACTGTCCCCTAACCGCTCTCTGGCTTCCTCGCAGGGGTCCGTCATTAGCAGCCCGCACCTGCGCCGGAGACCGCCCGCCCGCGAGGGCCCGCCGCGCGCGCCCGCGCCCGCCTCGCTGCTGGGCTCGCTGTTCGGCAGCCGCCGCGGGAAGCCCCCGCCCCCCGGCCCCGGCGGCCCGGCCCCGGCGCCCCCCGAGGGCCACCACGCGCAGCACTGCCACCTGCCGCCCAACCCGCCGCCCTACCACCACCACCACCACTTCCACCCGCCCGCGCACCTGCCGCACGCGCACGCCTTCCACCTGGGCGCGCACGCCGGCCACGCCCCCTACGCGGCGCATGCGCACGGCCACCCGCCGCTGCCCGCCGGCCACGCGCACGCCGGCCACGCCCACCCGGGCCACCACCACGGGCAGCCGCCCGCCCCGCCGCCGCCCGGAGGCAGCAAGGCCAAGGCCAGCGGCATCAGCACGGTCGTGTAGGCGGCCGGCGGGGACCTCGACGGACCGGCCTCGGCTGCGTCCCCCGCCGCAGCCCAGGGCGGGCCGAGCAGGCGGGACCCCGCCCCGGCCCCGCGCCCGCGCCCGCGGCGTCCCCGCCGGGCGACGAGGACCAGGGAGCGGACCCCGTGGGCAGCCGGAGGACCGTCCCCGGCTCGCCGCGTCGCGCCTGTCGCCGGCCAGGGCGAGACGCTAGGTAGGCCTGAGCGGGCGGCGACAGTCCGCACGTAGACGTCACGTAGTATAAACCTATAAATAGACGCGACACCGCATCCCGCTGTACAGGTAGCTGCGACACCGCCCCAGCCCCACCCGCCAGGAAGAGCGCCCCGGGCCCGAGTGACAGGTGACAGTGGCCGGCACCCGCTCGGCCCGAGGAAGGAGTCCCCGGGTTGTGGCCCGCCCGGGCACAGCGTCACCGACTGGGCCGGGTGACAGTCCTGGGTGAGCCCCGCCCGCTCCGGGCGACCCTTTGATGGACAGAGCGCCCCGCAGGCCCAGCGCGCTGTCACCCGGGAAGCGACAGGCACACGCAGTCCCCTCAGGAGCCGGTGTCCCTGGCCTCCGCCCCTCAGTCCCCCGGACGCTGTCGCCGGCCGCCGGAGCTGGACCTGAGCGCGGCGTCTCCTCCAAGCACAGCCCCCGCTCCTCCAGGTCCCCACGGGGCGCCCCGAGAACCGCCGCCCGCCCCCTGTCCCGTCCCGGATGTCACCGGCCGCCGTGGAGGTGCCCAGCACCTGCAGCAGGGCGACTTGTGTCGTGGCCATTGTGACTCCATGTGCTCGTCCCACCCCCATGTCACCACTGAGGCCGCCCCGGGACCCCCGCTGCCACCTGGTCCCCAGCCAAGGGGTGTCCCCACCTGACCCTGCTCTTGTTGCTTCTGTTTGGTGGTGACACCTCGGTCCCTGCCAGGGCTGCGCCTGAGTCACCCGCGGCCTCCTTTCCAGTTTGCAGCCCTGAGCCTGGGGACAGCGGGCCACCCAGGGCCATCGGCTGTTTCCTTTCCTGTGCCCCTGTTGTGTCACTGAGGTCACCCACTGCGCCATCCCGTGCCCCCTCTGCCATGTCATTGAGGTCACCCACTGCACCAGCCCGTCTGCAAAAGGAGCACTGCGTGGTCCCTGTGGCCGAATCCCGCAGACAGGGCCCCGTGTCACGGCTCCAAGCCACTGTTGTGACGGGAAAGTGACATGGGATTGCATGTCCTCGGTGCGTGGCTCTGTGTTGCACATCTGCAGAACCTGCCCGTGCATCTGTTGACAAATGGCCCAGGTGACAACATTAGACGTCAGCTTTTCTCCACCATCTTTCCCAACCAAGGGTCGAGTCAAAGGGCACCTTTTAGATTGTTCCAGAAAGAGACATGGCAGGGCCTTCCTGGGGCCACGTGGACGCCCAGCCTCGGCCTCCCGCAGTGTCCCCTGTGCTGGGCCCACACTGTGGCGCCGGGATGGGCCTGGTGACGGCTCCTGAGAAAGCGCAGCCTCTGGTCCCGACCCCTGGGGCTCCAGTGTCACCCATGTTTTCTCAGATGTTTCTGGAAGGGTGTCACCGGGTTCAGGATGGGGGTCCAATTCTCAGACCTGGCTTGGGGAGCGTGAGCCACCAGCAAGCTGCTGTCCCCATGTCACATTCACGAGGCTGTGGGTCCCCACCTGTCACCCAGCCATGACATCGTGTCCCCTGAGGTGGGAGCAGGTGGCAGACCTGGTGCAGCCATGTCATCTCTCTTCACTGTCATATTGGGGACACACGTGGGACTCGAGTCAAGCGAGCGGAGCAAGACCCCTCGGGGACACAGCTGGTCACGTCACACAAAAAAGACAATCTGGGACGACGATGGGATCATGGATTTGTATATTTTTTTTAAAGTTTCCACACGAGCTGTACAGCCATGTAAAATAAAGCCATCGAATACCCGCCGCCCGTCACGTCGTGGCCAGGGAGGGACGGCCCGCCCCCGGGTCCCCTGGGTGAGCTGGAGAGATGGGAACAGGCCCCTCGGATCTTCTGGGGAGAACAGGGGAGGCCGCCTGGCGTGGAACCTGCCAGCACCCTGCAGACCTGTCCAGGAACACAGCCGTCACCCCAGCCTGGTGACAAGGAGGCCTGAACTGGAGTGGGGACGGCAGAGTAGAGGGGACGCACTAGGAGAGCAGTCACCTCAGCTGCAGCCCATGCCCCTGAGGGAACTGAGCCCTGGGGACGGGGACCTGGGTAGTTCCAGAAAAGGCTGGGGAAGTCCAAGGGGCCAGAGGGGCCACCAGGAAGTGTCCCCAGAGGCCTTGGAGACAAAGGGAGCAGGGAGCAGCAGCCCAGGCAGGGGACCCAGTCAAATGAGGTGCTGTCCAGGGGTCAGCAGAGAGACCCCCCCAGTGTCTTCATATCCTCTCCCCATTGCAGACAGATGGGGCGTCTCTGGGACACAGAACCAAGGAACCCACCCAAGCCCTGGCCCTTGGTCCAGGAAAATCTAATAACATTGGGGAAAAAAGGGGGGCGGAGCTTAGCTGGGCACCAAGCCACATGCCTGTCATCCCAGCAGCTCGGGAGGCTGAGGCAGGAGGATCACAAGTTCAAGGCCAACCTCAGCAACTTAGTGAGGATAAAACAGGCTGGGATTGGCCCAGTGGTTGAGTGTCCTTGAGTTCAACCCCTGGCACCAAAAACAAAGACGAAGGGGCTAAGAGGGGGCTAAGGACATCCTCAGAAGGTGAGGTCACTGGGGAAGCCTCTTGCGGTGTCTGGTTTGGGGTGTTGACTGGGCCAAGGGGGACCCCACAGCAGAGCACACTCGCTGGGTGGCCCCTGGAGGTGCTTCTGGGGGAAACCAGACAATCCTGTCCCACCAATGCCCACGGGTGTCACCTGTCCTGCAGAGCAGAGGCAGGGTGAACTCACTGTCTATGGGGACCGGCACAGGCCATCGCACCACAGATTCCTGTACCCCCCCACCCCACCCCAGCATCTCGGGCCCTTGGCTCAGGACTGGGAGCTTCACCCCAGGTTCTCAGGCCTTTGGATGGTGCCACTGCATTTCCCAGGCCTCCAGCTTGCCCAGGGCAGATCATGTGACCCGGGTCCTATGAGTAAGGCGCTTTGTTACAGCAGCACTGACTGACTCGTACTACCTGTGTCCTCACGGGGTTGACCAAACCTAGACGGGCCCAGAGGCCTGAGAACTGGAGGCTGAATTATTTCTATTCGCTGATGATTTAACAGTTTGCGACCCAAGAGGACAAGTGTCACAAAGCTGGTGCAATCGTGCAGGAAACAGGAGACAACCTTCAGAGGCTGAGCCTGGCCTCCCAGCCTCCCCCAGGTGCAGCCCCAGCGCCTGAATTATTCCGTGTGTTTTCGGTCGTCCACGGGCCTTTATTTCACTCATTTCTTATATGCAGAGCTGAGACTCGAACCCAGGGCCTCATGCATGCCAGGCCAGCGCTCTGCCCTGGCCCCACCCGGCTGCCCAGCAGACACCTGTGGAGGCCCAGGCATGTGGGAGGCCAGCTGGGTGGGGACATTACCATGCCTGGTCATAGCCCTTGTGAAGGTGGCCCTTAAACCTGAGGAATCCATGTGGCACTTGTGTGTGGACAAGTCCAGAGACAGTCCCCAGGTGACAGAAATTGGGGCAGCTAACAAGAGCAGCTCTGCAGGCACCAAGACGATGTCCCCGTGCGTGTCGCGGTGGCTCCTGGCCGCACCCCTGGCTGAGGGGCAGAGGGGCAGCTGCAGGCCTGGGCCAGGGTCGCGGAGTGGAGGCCGGCTGGTGAGGCTGTCAGCACAAGCCCCTGCTCTGCGGCTGGGAGGGCAGGAGGCCACTGTCCAGGTGACAGTGGCAGAGGCAGCTGCCACTGAGACAGGGCAGATGTACCTTGGGCCTGGAGAGGCCACCTGTCCTGCAGTTTCCCAGTGTCACATGCTCAGGGTAGGGGACATCTGCACAGCCAAACTGCGTGACACAGTGGCTCAGGGAACACTGAGCCCACGTCCCTGACCCCCTGTGACACTGGCATGTGGCACCCTTGCTGTGCCCGCCCGGGAGCCAGATGGCTCCAAACGCCAGGGATGGTGGTGAGCGGGGTGACAGCCCAGTGGGGGCCCAGGACAGAGTCAGGTGGTGACACGCCCCACGAGGAAGGTCGTCAGGAGGGGACTCCAGGACTCCAAAAGGTGCTCAGGAGGGACGTTCCAGGCCAGAAGCCGCGGCCACCTTGATCTTCCAGGCCTCCAGTGGGCCTCCTGGCTGGGTTGAGGCTGGCTCTGACCTCCCGGCCTCCCCCCAGTGCGGCCTCCCCCCAGTGCAGCCTCCACACCTGATGACCCAGAACGTTCTACCCACGTGACTGACAGCGCACACATGGAGGTGCGCGTGGGTCAGGTCTGCCTCCTGGGCCTCGGCGTGGGACGTGGTCACCTGGCTAGAGGGGACCCCCTCCACATCCCAGCTGCCACACCCGAGTGTCCACCTCTGTGGTGCCTGAGCCTCCAGGAGTCAGGGAGTCCAGGCAGAGTCCCTTCTGGTCCAGGACTGACCTCCTGACGACCGTGTCTTCTGGGGAAGCCGCTGGCAGCGGAGCCCCAAGGCACGTCCCCCTCCACACTGTCCCATGAGTCCTGCCCACGATCCCGCCCTGTGGACGCTGTGCCCGTTTCCCCAGGGACACGCCTGGCCTCTACCAGAAATGGCGGCCTCTCCAGCTGGCGGCGCCCCTACCCTTCCAGTGGCTGTTCTGGGGACCTGGCCCTGCCCCTGCCCGCCCACGTCCCCACCCCACCCTGATGCACTTGGCTCAGCCGACTGGAACGTCCTGGGGGTCACCTGTCCCCTTGGGAGATGCTGTGCTCCTCAGGAAGAGCCTCAGAGGATGGCCCCCTGGGTTCTAAGCCATCCGTGTGACCCTGGGCCAGGAAATGGGCCTCTCAGCTGTCCCCCTGCCCAGGCTGAGCCAGGGGACACACTGTCAGCTTCTGTGTCACTGTGACCAGACACGGGAACAGCTCAGGGGATGCTGACTCGGGCTCCTGGTGCCACAGGTCCCAGTGCAGGGACGCCAGCTGCGTCCCTCGGGCCTGGCTGCGGGGGGGACAGCACGGGGGTGGGTAGGAAGCTGGGGGGAGGGAAGCCCTGCAAAGAGCCGCCTGGGGACGGTCCCCAGGGAGCCACCCCTCCGCCCCGCCCCATCTGCCCACGGGGTCGCGGCTGTCAGGACCCGACTTCGCCCTGAGTATCCTGGCATAAGTGGGACCTTGCGGACACCTGGCTCTCGGTCACCTGTGCTGCCGCTCTTGTGGCCGCTGGCCAGAGAGGGTGGCAACCAGGATGGGAGGGACAGGGACTGGAGGAAGGTGGGGTCCCCGCTCTCTGGGGACATGGGCCAGCTGTGGCACTCCCAGGCCTCGGCCACCCTGCCTTTGGGAACTGAAGAGGATTCGGGGTCCTCAGGATGGTCGGGGACCCTCAGCCGGCCTCCCAGTGACAGAGTTGCTGCCGCGACCCCATTCAAGGTGCCACGATGGCCTTGCTGTCCTCAGGTCTCCGTCCCTTCACCTGCCAGGACATCACTTATGCTGGGCTCAGTGTCCCCGAGTGACCCCACCTGCTTCTCTGGGCCTGAGGAGGCAGGGGCCTGTGTCACACGCAGCCTGGACGGGGAGGACAGCAGTGGTCACGCTGGGAGACCCGGGGCTGGGGACCTGGAGGACACGCCCACAGGGGCTCCTGCCCAGCGCAGGAGGCAGGGCCTCGAGCTCCTTCTGTGGCCAACAAAAAGCAAGACTGGCCCTGAACTCAGGGTGCAGGGGCTCGGCCCACCTGAAGAGGGCGCCATCGACACACACCAAGGCCAGGTGTCCTTGCAAGCTGCCACCAGGGCCCTGCACCTAGAGCCCCTGTCCCACCCCCTCTGCCATAATTTGAATCAAAACATCACAGTCAGCCCGGCCAGTGGCCCACGCCTGGCATCCCAGCAGCTCGGGAGGCTGAGGCAGGAGGACTGCAAGTTGGAGACCAGCCTCAGCCACTTAGCACAATCCTATGCAACTCAGGGAGAACCTGACTCGAAGTAAAATACAACATGGGGCTGGGGACAGGGCTCAGGGGCCGAGGGCTCAATCCTCGTACCCCATTAAACATTTTACAGTCGCGGTCATTCGCACAGGGCAGATTAAATTGGCCCAGCGAGGAGGGCTTTGGTCACCAGCAGGGGGTGGGGCTGCTCCTCCCCTGGGTGCTATCAGCCTGTGGAAGGGCAGGTCAGGTTTCCCTAAGGGCACAGGAAACTTGGGGCTTCAAAACGGGTGGGACCATGGTTGGGCGCTTGCTCAGCCCGTGTGAGGTCCCATTCCCTGTCCAGCGCCTCATGAAGATGGGCACACACCGTAAAGGCGCTGTCCACCTACAGCTGCAAAAGACCTTTAAAAACTGACCATTGCCTTCTAGAAAACGGCTGCAGGGGGAGGCTGGGCGGCCAACCTGGCCTGGGCCCGCCTGGCGATCAGAGGCTAAAGCCAGAACTAAATGGGAGGCCAGGAGGCAGGGCTGGGGTCCAGTGGGGCCAGCTGGGTCTGGGAAGGTGGGGACAATCCCCCGATGGCCAGGCCACCACCTGCAGGGCCCTCTTTCCATCTGTATCAAGACAGCCTACAGGCTCCACCCTGTTGCTAAGGGAACCCGTCCCCGGGACTGTCCCTCCCCACAGGGGCTTGGGAAAGTTGTTCCTGTGTCCTGGGCCCCCCCTGTGCATCTGCTCCCCACCTTCCGGCCACCCCACCTGGGCCAGCTACTGGCCATCACATGGGCAGGAAGGAGAGACACGGGAGAGCGCAGGACACCAGAGCAGGCCCCAGCGTACAAGAGGCAGAGCGCCCTCCCTCCTGGGGACGCCAGCCTCGGCCCCTTCCTTCTCCATCCCAGAAGTCCCCATCACCCCTTTGTAAATAAACCCTGCTGCAGGTGATTGCCTGTCTCTGATGCCACGCTGCACGTGTGGGGAGCAGGGCTCTAGGCGGGGTGTCTGGCTGCCAGACCCATGTCACCGCCTCCTCTAGGAGCCTTCATTCATTCAACATGCACCAGAGCTCAGCGTCACCAGCATTCAGTCGGCAACCACCGCCTCCCATGCACATCAAGGGGGGGAACTGCGCTTTTCTCGGTGCCAGGGGGGAGCCGCATCCCCAGCTCTGAGTGGCTCAGGGCTTTGCTAAGTGGCTGAGGCTGGCCTCCAACTTGTGATCCTCCTGCCTCAGCCTCCAAGCCTCTGTGATGAGAGGCCTTCGTGCTGGGCGCGGCTTGGCAAGGCCAGGCTCTCCCGCCCCCAGCCCCCTTGGCCGCTCTGCCCTTCGAGGGCGGCCGCGGTCGCACACTCCTTCCTCGCGCTCTGCGAACGCCGCTGCCCGAACCTCTGCGGGCCCAACGCGACCCGGGTCATGTCCTGCCCTGGGGGGGCTCGAGGCCCACCCCGCGCGACGCTGAGGTCGCCAAAGGCCGGGAGGCAGCGGGGTTTATTCCACTTCTCCGACCGCCGCGGGGGACACAAGTCCCGGCTAGGACGTACAGGAGGGGACGGGCCGGGGCCGAGGGGCTCGGGGCGCTCGCCTCGGACACGCATAAAAATAAAGACCCTGTGTCCACCTACAACTAAAAAAAATTTTAAAAAAGAACAGAACGAGGAAGCGGCGACCGGCCAAGGCCTGGGGACCGACGCCGGCCTCCTGCGCAGCTGCGAGCCCGGCCCCGCCCCGCGCGTGCGCACTCCGGCACTCGGGGGCCGGCAGCTCCGCGCACGCGCACATGAGGCTCCGGGCCTCAGAGTCCGTCTCTGGCGTCCAAAGGGGCGGTGCGCGCGGCTCCGCGGCGGAGGCCGCTGCAGGGCGGGCGAGTGACCGCTGAGGATCCTGCAGGGGACAGCCAGCGCCCCGCCGCCCGGGCGCCGTCAGGGGGGGCCGGGGGTCCACGCGGAGCCGCCGCCCGGCGCCGCCCCGCCCGCGAGTGACCAGTCGGCGAGGAAGCAGAGCGCCAGGAGCCCGGTGCCCAGCAGGTCCCCCAGCCCCGTGAGGTAGGGGATGCAGTGGTCGTCGGGGTCCAGGCCCCGGTGCCACGTCAGCCGCACCGCCACCTCCGCCAGGTACAGGAGCACCACCACCTGGAGAGCAGGGGACACACGGGACACAGGCAGAGGGTCAGGGCCGCCAGGCGGGCTTCAGAGGCGCCTCCCGCTTCCCGGGGCCGAGCCTGGC
Organism: Marmota flaviventris; assembly: GCF_047511675.1. Classification (NCBI taxonomy): domain Eukaryota; kingdom Metazoa; phylum Chordata; class Mammalia; order Rodentia; family Sciuridae; genus Marmota; species Marmota flaviventris. The sequence goes on from NC_092517.1 coordinate 18,654,686, forward strand.
GCTGGTCACCACGAGGGCGCCGGGTCCCTGGGACGCTGAGCGGTGGGTGACACTGGGTGACAGTGGGTCCCCTCGCCGCCTCACCCTCCCGCGTGGCCAGTCCCCCTGGAACAGCTCCTTGGCGCCGCTCATGGGACCCCAGAGCCACCCGAATTCCAGGCTTCTTGGTGGCACCAGGGACTGAACCCAGGGCCTCGCCCGCTGGCCCCGCCCACCGTCCTGGCCCCGCCCCCGGCCCCGCCCCGTTGGTGTTTTATCTGGAGACAGGGCCTCGCCCTTTGCTGAGGCTGACCTCCAAATCTGAGATCCTCCTGCCTCAGCCTCCCGGGCCGCTGGGACGGCAGTGAGTGCCCGGCTCAAATGCCCCTTTTTATAAGTTTCCAGCAACACAGAACAGGACGCTCGGAAGGCCAGCTGGTGCTCTGGCTAGAGAAGGCCACCCTCCTCTGTCCTTCCTGGGGGCCGATTCCTGCTCTGGCCTCCATCAGTGCCACACAGACCTGCTGCCACCCACCTGCTGCCCTGGCTCTGCTCCTGAGACCCTACTGGGACCCCCACTTGGGTCTACGTGGACACTCGGCCCTGCAGCGCTGGCCACTTAGCCCTTCCAGAACTTTCCAGGGCAAATCCACACACCACCGTCCTCCAGGCCACCAGCCCTGACCAGAGGCCGCGCAGGTCTTCCGCAGCACCCCGGGCGGGCCAGGCCTGCCCTGTCCTCTGAGCCATGGACACTGCCTCCTTGGCGCTGCCCGCCCTCTGACGGTGGGTGTGTCCTGTGCCATCAAGTGCAGTGGGCAGTGGACGAGTGGCTGGACCCTGCCACTGGGCTTGAATAAGGTCAGTGACTTGACAGGACCCATGGAAGGTGGGGACCTCGCCCGCACGTCCAGGAGCTCCCACCGCCCAGGCTGCACCGTGGCTCCCGAGGGCAGGGGACAAAGCCTGCGGCCTGACCCAGTGAGCTCGTGCGCTGGTCAGTGTCCTCACCTGGACCAGGCCAGCCAGCAGGTACAGCAGCACGAAGGTCCTGCTGCTGGCCACCGCCGGCCCCTCCACCAGGCGGATGACGCAGAAGAAGAGCAGGTGGCCGGGCACCACCAGCAGGAGCAGCACGCGGGCCGACGTGGAGTTGATCTCTGCAGGGACACAGGACCGGGGCCCCTGTGACCGCCCGGCAGCCAGGGCCACGGCATTCCCCCCTGACCCCACGGTGCCCGCCTGACCCCACGGGGCTGGCGTCCAGAAGGGAGCCGAGTCACAGCAGCAGAGCACCAAGGGGCATTTCAAACTGCGACCGCCACAGTCAGCCTGGTGACACAGCAGGGCATCGTGGGTGCCAGAGGAGGGACGAGTCCCAGGGGTCAGAGGGCCCTTCGGGGACGTGACCCCGAGATCTGAGCTGAGACCTACATTTGGGGGAGAAGATTCCGGGCACAGGCAAGAGAACAGGTGCGGGCAGTGAGGTGGGAAAGAGCTTGGGGACATCAGAGACACCCACACTTCGTGCATGGAACCTCTAATCTGAGAAGGCCACTGTCCTTCCAGGGGGCCCTGGGAGCCCCTTCACACAAAAGCACCTGTGGCCTGCTGGGCACTGTGTGGGGCATCAGCAACCCCCACTTTCCTCAGGCTCCTCTAGGGAGTCCGCGGTGAAGGGGAGTCACTGTCACTCTTGCTTGACATGGTCACCTCCAAGGAGGCCGACAGGGAGCACGTGGCTGGGCAGGGTGGTCCCAGGGCATCCCAGCCACTCAGGAGGCTGAGGCAGGAGGATCACAGGTTGGAGGCCAGCCTCAGCCACCTGGTGAGGCCCTGTCTCTAAATCAAATAGAAAAAGGGCTGGGGACAGGGCTTCGTGGGAGGGCACCCGCCTGGCACGTGGGAGGCAGTGGGCTGGACCCTCAGCGCCACGTAAAGATAAAGACACCGTGTCCCTCGACAACTAAAAAAAAAGGGGGTGGGTACATGGCTGTCGAGTGCCCCTGGGCTCCATCTCCAGTGTCCCCCTAAAAAAAGCTACAGAAAGAGCAGAGCCCCCCCCCCACCGCCGGGCTCGCAGGACAGGACCAGCCTGAAGCTTGACCCCGGGGCCCTCAGGGTCCCCCACTTCTCCCCGGCCTCCTCTTCCTCCTCCCCGAGCCTCCTATGGGCCTCCAGTGCCTCAGACACCAGAGCTCCTTCCTGCCTCCGGGCCTCTGCTTGGCCGGTCCCCATCCCAGCACCTGCTCCTCCTGGCCCTCACCACGCCCTGGGCCTGGCCTTCTGGATCATTCTGTCTGTCCTGTCTGCTGCTCTGGACTCCCAGAGGGCAAGAAGTCAGCTGCCCCTGACCTCACGGTCACCTGACCAGGTCGACAGACGGTAGGCGCTGTGGACGCGGGAGGAGGACCTGGGGGAGGCTCACCTCCGCCTCAGGCGTCCACCGTACAGACACTGATGTCACTTGTTTTTTAAGACAAAGTGTCCCCAGGGGCCTGCGGGGCTGGACCCACCTGGGCTGCAGAAGGTGGCCCAGGGCCGGGGACAGGAGCCCTTCATGGGCAGGGGCAGCACCCCGGGCGTGCTGCGGACGTGCAGGTAGGTGGAGATCCGGCTGCTCTGGATGGCCACCAGGTTGCCACCGACGCCTGCGGGACACGGGAAGCCGCTGGGCAGCTGCGACTGCAGGCCCATGGCACCTCTGGGACAGGGACCGGGCAGGGCTTCCTCCCCCTGGTCTCAGTTCATCTGAGAAAGGCCCGGCTAGGGGACCCGGGGATCCCGGGGACCGAGTCCAGCACCTACCGCATATGACGGGGGTGAGCACGGCCATCCCGCGGTACTGCTGCTCCGAGAGCGTCCTGCTCAGGATGAGTCCCCCGAAGCTGGGCGGAGAGCAGATGGCACCCAGTGACCACGGCGGACACTCGGGCAGCCCCAGGGCTCCTCAGGGCCACCCCGTCCCAGCCTGCCGTGGCCCCCATCCTGTGCTCCCTCACTGACCCGACCCTGGGCTGTCCCGGGGGCCAGGCAGAGGACAACATGCAGACGCCCTTCCCCAGAGGGACAGTAGCAGGCTCATGGGTGGCTCCTGGCCACGCTGAGCAGCTCTCAGGGAGGACACGGCCACCAGGACCCTGGTGCCCTCGGGACCCCGACAGGCTGCAGCCAGACCTGGGACCAGGGAGGGCAGAGGGGCCAGTCAAGGGGCCTCGGAACCTTCTAGAAGCTGAGGCGCCCGCACCACAGCCTGAGACCAAGGCCTGAACACATCAGCAGGGACGGGGCGGCCCCACAGTCCCCCACCAGGAGAGGGGATGGGCCAGCTGGAGTCCCACGGGGCGCTGTCACAGCCCCAGCTGCCGCGAATCTCTGGAGCATCAGCCTGGCCCCGTGAGGGGACTGGCCTCTGTCCACGGCCCCAGCTGGGGCAGGGGGCGGGCAGGGGGGCTCCCCTGGCCCCCCAGCAGGGCAGCTCCCTGAGCCTGGCAGGAGCTGGGCTCACGGTGGCCGAGACTGGGGAGAACGAGGTGTCACCCAGGATGGGAGCTGCCCGGGGACCCGCTGGCCCCAACCCCGAGGCACCTCACCCTGGGGCCCCACAGCTCTTGGCCTCGTCGCCGTCCTCACCTGCTGATGACCATGGCCAGGATGATGGGGACCCACCCGAACTTCAGCACCCTGGCGATGGGCGGGTTCCGCTTGGCGAGGACCACCCACAGCGGGGTCAGGGCCACGAAGCCCAGGCACACCAGCGGGGCCAGGAGCCAGCTGTCTGCAGGAGGAGGGGACCGGCTGCTGGGGACCCGCTGGCCCCGGGCCTGGCCTGGCTGGGTGGGCTGGGGACCAGGGACACTGGGAGCTGAGGGGACCTCTCACCCGTCCCACCAGGTGGGTGACTTCCTAGACACCGTACCCTGGGCCCCCACCTACCTGGTCACCACCTCACCCTGGGCCCCCACCCAGGTGGTCACCTCCAGTGCACTTGAGGGACGGCCCTGCCCCGTTCCCAAGCAGCCCGGGGGTGGCCCCCAGGACAGGAGGTGACGAGGTCAGGAGATGCTGCCTGCTCCCTGGGTTAGCCAGGGGCCGCACAGCCCCACGGGTCCTTGGACCTGCTGAATGACTGCAGTCCCCGGCTCCTTCCTAAAGGGACAGGGCCCCCTCTGAATGCCACACCTGGGGCCCGAGTGCTCACCCAGCCTTGGTGGTGACCTATCTGGGCCTGTCCTCCTCCTCCTCCCATTTTTTGGTGCCAGGGATTAAACCCAGGGGCACTGGACCCCTGGCCACGTCCCCAGCCCTTTATATTTCACTTAGAGACGGGACCTCGCTGTTGCTGAGGCTGGCCTCCACCTGTGATCCTCCTGCCTCAGCCTCCCCAGCTGCAGGGATGACAGGTGTGGGCCCCTGCGCCTGCCTCAGGCCTGTCCCCGAATGTCTTCCCACCTGTGTGCTTATAGAAGAAGCTGCTGACCACGGCCAGGATGGACAGCGTGATGAGGTCCCCCAGGCTGGCCGCGATGGGCGTGGCGATGTTGTCGGGGTTGACGCCCAGCCTCCGGGCGCCGATCACTATGCAGGCCATGAGCACCCCTAGAGAGAGGGGGGCAGGTCCAGAGACCCCAGAAGGTGGGAGGAGAGCCCAGCGTGGCCTGGGGGGGCCGAGGAGCTGCCCAAAGCTTTCCCACTGTCCCTCATCAGCGCAGGCGGCCCCCAGCCCCGTCCACCTGGAGGTGACCTCACAGCCCCGTGCGTGGAAGGGACATCCCAAAGGTGCTGAGAGGCAGGGCCTGGCTGGGGACGTGGCCTGCAGGTTTCTCGGGGGGCACAGGCTGACCAGGGACAGAACCTGGGGGGAGAGGCAGGGGGCAGGCAGGAGGGCACAGCGTCCTCAGGGCGGGGCCGGGCCAGGCGGCAGAGGCCCGTGGGGTGGAGGCCCGTCTCGGGAGCCCGGCAGGCTGTCCCTGGGCACCAGGACGCCACCTGTGGCCTCTCGGTGTCCGTGGGGACCTGAGAGGCATCTGCACTGTGACTGTCACACGTGGTCTCCTGTCCCCTCTCCCCACCTGTGACAGAGCCTGGCAGGCGCTCGCTTGGCCAAGAACCCATCTGTGCGCAGGGTGCCCCGACGCTGTGACCCCCCTGTGACCAGGAGTGACGCAGGCTGGTTCAGTCCCAGCACAGGAGAGAGGGCCTTTCCAGAAAAGGGAAAGTGATCAACTTGCACCCTCAGTGCCACCTGAGACTGTCCCCGCCAGCTGCTCTGAGCCACATCCTGTGACCAGGCCATAGCCCCGTATTTTTCTCGTACCAGGGACGGAACCCGGGGAGCCTCACCTTTTTATTTAGAGGCCGGGTCTCCCCAGGTTGCCCAGGTGGCCTTGAACCTGGGACCCTCCTGCCTGCGGAGGCGAGGTCACGGGGTGTGCCACCGTGCCCGGCCTGGTGTTCCTGTGACATGCCACCCAGTTCAGGGTGAATCCAGTGCCCGGCTGAGCTGGTGGGCCAGGGAGAGTCCCTGGAGGGTCAAGTAGAGGGACACTTCCAGCTCAGGACCGCTCTTTACGAATCCCTACCACAGCCGGGTGCGGTGGCCCGCGCCTGTCATCCCTGCAGCTGGGGAGGCTGAGGCAGGAGGATCACAGGTGGAGGCCAGCCTCAGCAACAGCGAGGCCCTCAGACTCAGGGAGGCCCTGTCTCTAAATAGACTATGGAAAGGGCCGGGCGGGGCTGGGGTCAGGTGCTCGGGGGTCAGGTGCCCTGGGTTCAACCCTTGGGACCAAAACGACAAGAACCACCACAGAGAAGCCCCCTGGGGGCCACTTGGGGCTGGACGCCCTGAACACTGTGGACAGGACCAACCGTCCACGTCGGGGCCTCCGTGTCCCCATGTGCACGAGGGAGCTGGGCACAGCGGCCTCCTGGGCCCTGCACCGTGGCTGGGCTTCTGCACTGGGCGCTGCCTCCTGAGGATGTGAAGCCCAGATGCCACCTCCCTCAGGGACTGGGCCACTTGTCCTGCCCCGTCCTGACAGGTGTCCTGCACCCTGGCTGGGAGGTGCTGAGCACCTGGGCCAGGTCCCCACAGGAGAGGACGCAGGGCTGCCCGGGGGGGTCTGGCGTGGACGTGAGTCTTTGCGGTTCTGGGGACCAGACCCCGGCTCCTGCAGGCGGGCTGTGTCCTGCCCGAGGCCACCCCGCGCCCCAGGCCCGGCCAGGCGAGGGCACTGCCCAGAGACTGGGCTGACAGCAGGGCGGGGGCAGGTGCTGAGCCCGGCAGCTCCAGGCCATGTCCCCGCTGGCTCTGCACCGCCCGTGGACACTCCCTGGGTCAGCGGGGCCCTGCAGGCTAGGGGCCGAGTCCAAGGCCCAGTATGGAGGGCACAGGTGGCTCCGGGCGTGGCAAGGCCCTCAACCCAGCCATAGGCCACTCTGTCACACTTTGTCCTCAGTGTCCCCAGCGTTGGCTCAACAAGCCAGTGACACGTCGATGTCGACTGTGGTCCCCCGTCCCCAGGACAGCTCGGGCCCAGTGTCCCCGTCTTCCCCTCTGCTGGGCCTCGGGACAGCAGCAGCAGGACCGTCCCCAAGGCCCGGGAGAGCCGAGTCGGAGAATGGTGAGACCCTGGGGCCTCGGACTCCCCCGGGGTCTGGAGGGCACTGGCCGTGACAGGACAGCCAGCGCAGGAGGGGACAGCGGGCAGGGCAGTGCTGGGGCCTCCAGCGAGCGTCCCCAGCCCCAGTGGAGGCCAGGGTGTCGGAGCAGGGCCTCTGGGAGGCACCGGGGCCACAGCCTGCAGCCCTCGACTGCAGCAGTGTCCCCGTCCCCGCAGGCGGCTGTCCCTACTCACTCAAGCTGAGGGCCCCGGAAGCCGTCTGTGAGGAGCCGCGGCCCAGGGAGGGGACGCCAGGGTGGGGACGGGGACACTCAGATGGGCTCCTGACAAGCCCTGTCTCAGCACAGGGACGGGCCTCCCTGGCCAGGCGGAGCCCGTGGGTCGGGGACCTTCCAACAACAGGAGGGAGGACCACGCCCTCCACGTCCCCTGTCTGACCGTCTGACCTCCGTGGGCAGTGACCAGCTGGAGTTTGACAGCTGAGGTCGGGTGTCACCCAAGTGGAGGGGACAGAGACGGACGGAGGGGAACAGAGATTGGGGGGGACAGAGATGGGGAGGGACAGAGATCAGGGGTGACAGAGATGGGGTGGGGTCAGAGATGGGGGGGTGACAGAGATTGGGGGTGACAGATCGGAGGGTGTCAGAGATGGGGTGGGGACAAGGATTGGAGGAAGACCGAGATGGGGGTACAGAGATGGGGTGGGTACAGAGATTGGGGGTGACAGATCGGGGGTGACAGTGATCGGGGGGTGACTGAGATGGATTGGGGACAGAAGTGGGATGGGGACAGAGATAGGGGTACAGAGATGGGGGTGACAGAGATCGGGAGGTGACAGAGATTGGGGGGACAGAGATGGGGGGGTGACAGGTGGGCCATGGGGACCCTCAGCTCTGCCCCCCACACCACGGTCAGCACCACCCGCCCGTCCGCGGCTCACCGAGGGCGAAGGCCGCCAGGAAGGCGGTGATGACGCTGCTGGCGCACAGCAGGGCCACCTGGGCCACGGCCACCTCCTCCCTCGTCACAGCGCCCAGCAGCAGGGCGGCCACAGCAGCCAGGAGCCCCACGACGGTGGCCTGCAACTGTGGGGACAGAAGTCAGATAGCCCCCCACCAGGCCTCAGGAGGCACCATGAGGGGTGAGGGGTCCCTCACCACTGTCCACCCTAGAAGGACAACACCCTCTGCCCTGGACCCTGGAGACTGCCCCGTCCCTCTGCCCCTGCTGCGGCAGAACCTCGGGCCGCCTCAGCTGCTCAGGCCTCTGCCAAGGACCACCAGGGCCCAGGTGGTCAAGGCCTTGCTACGTGGCTGAGGCTGGCCTCCAACTCACATTCCTCCTGTCTCAGCCTCCCGAGCCTCTGGGGTTACAGGCGAGCGCCACCAAACCCGGCTTGAAATCTTAAAATCTAGCACGATAAACTTGAATCATGGACGTGTGAGCACTGGGGACGATACAGGTGCCGTGTCCAATCAAGATGGAACGTGGACACTGTGTAAAGATGGCCGGGGAGGTCAGGCACAGACGTTTGTGAAAACAAACTCCTCGACGTTTAAACCTGGAGGGTGGGAGGCTGAGGCAGGAGGATCGCAAGTTGGAGGCCAGCCTCAGCAAGTCAGCAAGACCCTGACTCTAAATAAAATATGAAAAGGGCTGGGGACATGGCTCAGGGTTCAAAAGACGGGCCCCACTGCTCTGGGCCGGGGTCACCTCATGGCAGAGCCCAGGAGGGCGGAGCAGGCTGCTCACCTCATGCCCAGGAAGCAGGAGAGCAAGGAGGCGGCTGGGGTCCTGCGGCCCCTTCCAGGGCATGGCCTGACCTCGGGCCACCGCTGTACGTCCAACCACCTCCCTGTGGCCCTGGAGGACACTCTAAGTCCAAACCGTAGCTGCCACCACCCACACCATGGGGACCCCACGGCCCCCCAGGACCCCTGGCCCAGTGAGCTTCCTGCCCTCACGCTGGGCAGGGCTGGAGTCCCACAGGGCGACACAGGAGGCTCTGGGTGACAAGTGACAGCGCCACATTCCCTGTGCTGACACGGGCTGGACTTCAGGGTCTGGCGGCAGAGGCCCCGGCTCCCGGGCCTCTCGGAGGCTGAGAGAACAGAACAAGGCCACGGGGGGCCTCCCGTGTAACAGGCCAATCATGTGCCAACGAGGGGGACCCCGGGGACCCCAGGGACCCCGTCTACCACCAGAAGCCTGTTGGTGTGGATGGGGAGGCGAGAGGCCACCAAGTGTGGGTGACTCTCAGAGAAGCTGGCATAGAAGGGAGGAGGCCGGGAGGCCAGGAGGCAGGGAGGCCCTGGGGTCCCAGGAGCGGTGTCCCCGGCCCCTCGTGTGCACAGCCTCCAGCTGCCCCACCAACAGATGGACGTGGCCACCGGCTCTCAGAGCTCAGCCCAGAGCGTGGGGACAAGGGCACCGTGGCCGTCCCCCTTCCCAACTGGAATGATCCGGCTGCAGGTTCCAAGAGGACGGAGGCGGCGCGTCCAGGGGGCGAGGGGGACGCTCACCTGGACCAGGGCGAGGTTGCTGCTGATGACGCGGTGTCTCTCCCGGGGGCTGTCGATCTGCCCCGTGTTGGCCTGGGAGGGACAGAGCAGGGCGCAGGGTGGGCGGCCACGTCTCCACAGGGGCCCCAGGGAGCGCCTCCGCACGGAGACCAGTCCAAGGACTCTGACCCAGCCTCCCCTGCGGGACGGAGGGACACAGCAGGGACAGCTCCTTGAGAACGCGTGACATGGGGTGGGGCACTCGTGTCCCTGATGACCGCGCGGCCACCTCCTGCCCTCGTGCTCACAGCCAGAGCTCGGGTGAGACCTCCTGCCGGGACCTGCTGCCCTGTGGTCAGGGGCCCCCCACGGGCAGCTCTTGGTGGCCCAGCTCCCCTGACCATCCGAGGAACACGTCCCAGGATCCTTTGCTCCTTAATTTTTTGGTACCAGGGATTGACCCCAGGGCCACTCGACCCCATGGCCACTCGACCCCGAGCCCCAGCCCTATTTTCTGTTGTATTTACAGAGTTTCGCTAAGTGGCTGAGGCTGGCCTCCAACTTCAATCCTCCTGCCTCAGCCTCCAGAGCTGCTGGGGTGACAGGCCACTGTGCCCGTCCTCAGTGCAGAGCAAATGGTTCCACTCGGGGTCCCCATGGAACCAGCAGGAAGAAGCAGGGGAGGGCAAAGCCCGGGCTGCAGCTGGGGAGGACGGGGGTGGGACGGGGACAGCAGAGGGCAGAGACAGGAAGGGGCTCGTCTGAAGGACTAATGGCCACAAACTGCAGGGATCTCAGAAAAGAGATGCACAAGTCCACCCAGGAGACGTGAGAGGGACACCAGGGACGGACGGCTGAGTTAAATAAGTCAACACGCTCCATGGGACTTCAAACCTGTGCTCTGCGGTGACGCGGCCACGTCACTCCTACCGCAGCTCAACTCAGGGGCCCTTCGGAGATGAACAACAAGGAGACGCGGTGCTTGTACACAGTGGAATATTACTCAGCCAGAAAGAAGAGTGAAATGATGGCATTTGTGGGTAAAAGGACAGAGCTGGGGACTGTATTGCTACGCAAAATGAGGCAGGTTCCAAACCAAAGGCCAAGTGTCCTCTCTGATACGTGGATGCTGACCCAAGGGGGGGGGATGGCACTTCACTGGATGAGACACAGGGGGGTGAAGGGGACGTCACCTTCCCATGTTCACGTAGGGACCCCCCACAGCAGGTCCAGCCACAGGAGTGGGATGTCACACCGTGTAGGTGGCACGTGGCAGGACACACGCTGCCGTCATGGGGAGCTCAGGACAAGCACACAAGTCCACGTGGAGGGTCCCCGGCTGCAGCACCCCAGGTCAGCTGGACAGCGTCCGGGGGCGTGGACCGGGCTGCGCAGGGCCTTCGTGTGGGGACAGGTCTGCACGCCAACCGCCCACTTCCTGCTTCTGAGGGTCTGACCCAGTGATTCAGAGCACAAGTTGGGGACCAGGACCACCCTGCGCCGGGCTCGGCACGTCTCTTGGGGACACCTTTCCCAGAACCCCCAGTAGGGTGGCCGCACCCAGAGTCCCTCCAGCCACCAACGTGTAGGTCCAGGAGACAGTGCCCGCCACCTCAGTGCTCAGACCTCATGTCCCCAGTGTCACCGTAGTGGCCACGCTCACGGTCACTGGCACCCATCTGACGGGTGACTCCACAGTAGGCTTCCGGAGTCTCGGTGGGGACCGGGTGACCGTGTGGCCCTGCACTCCTGTCTACGTGACCCTCGGCTCCTCCACTCTTCCGGGCCTGGCATGGGCTGGCACAGAAGCCATGGGGTGCCCATGGAGGACGCCGTCCCTCGAGGCCACAGGTGGGCAGCTGACCTTTGTTGACCTGTGTTTTCAGGAGGCGCCCTGAGCCAGCCGCACCTGACTGAGTCTCACACCCACTTTCCCCTCTTGAATTTATTCCGGAAAACACTGATGGCTGCCACTGGGTCCCTAACACGGTGCTGCAGCCGTGACCCAGCACCTGGGCGGTGGCCTATGTGGGAACAGGGTCCCTGCAGACGCCCTGGATCAGGGTGAGTCCAGACGGCTCACCCTGTGACCAGGGTTTGGACCCTCGCACCCAGAACACCACCTGAAGACCAGGCAGAGATCAGGTGATGGCCTAGTGGGCCAAGGAGTGTCCCCAACGGCCAGAAGCCAGGAGGGGGGGCCCAGGGTCTCACACTTGCCGCCTCCAGACCCAGGGGACGGTCTGTCCCGTCGTTGGAGGCAGCAGGTTGTGATTCTGGCAGCCCTAGCAAAGGAATCGGAGTCACATGTGGCTTCCAATTTAACTGAGGTGCCATCTGTCCCACCTGGATTTTACACTGGTCCCGCTACTTAAGGTGACCTGCCGTCAGGAGGTCCTGTACAGGGCCAGCCTCAGACCCCGGGCTTGGCTGGGAATCACACAGGCAGGTGGGGCAGGGGCGCACACCACCATCCCAGCGGCTCAGGAGGCTGAGGCAGGAGGACTGCGAGCGCGAGGCCAGCCTCAGCCACTGAGCGAGACCCTGTCTCAAATTCAACTCGGTGGCTAAGTGGCCCTGGGTCTTTCTCCTAAGTCTGGACCAGGACAATCACAAGCGTCCGTGTTCACAGGTGGCCATCTCCACCGCGTCCCTGGCCGTGGGAGACGCTGCCCACTGTTCCCCAGGGGTGACCTGATCTGCCCTGGGGGTCAGTCTGCTGCTCGGTGGCCTGAAGTCCTCGCAGGCCCAGAGGCCAGAGCAGACCCCCGCAGCCAGGCCAGGACCCTGCTCCACCTGTCCTGCCACAGAGCGGGTTCCCTCAAGGCCTCTCCGCCTGGCGTCCCCCCTCCCGCTGTCCCCACACACGGTCTCCTCCTCTCCTGCTTTGGGTGTCCCTCTGTGTCCCCAAGAAACCCCTGGCAGTGTGTGGGACGACGGAACCTCACCCCACTCCTCTCTTTGGAGGCACCGGCCCTCCCACAAGCCACTCGGGGAAACCGGTGGTGGGAGCGCTGTCCCCGAGCCGGGCTCCTGGTCACCCGTCAACTTACGGCGGTGGAGAGCCGCGAGGCCAGTGTCATTTCCAGGTTCCCCTTCAGCCCCACGAGGGGTGGCACCAACGTCAACAGGTCCTTCACCTCCAGGAACACGGGCCAGTGCTGCAAGAGGGCGGGGAGGGGGTCAAGTGCCCGCCTGGCGTCTCCGCAGACGTCCCCCGAGAGCCAGTGGCGGGGACTTCCTGGTCCCCACAGAAGCCACCAGGCAAGCGACACCTTCGGTGGCTTTGAACTCAGCACCAGGTCAGTGGGGCTGGGGTCACTGCTGTCTCAGTGACAGCACCAGTGGGCCTGGGCCCCCCTCTCCGACCTGTAGCAGGCAGGGCAGGGGACAGGGCAGGGGACAGGCCCAGGACCCAGCTCGCCTAGTAGGAAATCAGTGCAGAAATTATGCAGTCTTCGATTTCAAAGTGACAGGGTCCCGGTCACATCTGCCCAGCCAGCTGCTGTGGGGCAGCGACTCCCCTCCCACGGGTACAGAGGCCCTGGCGCCCTCTGCTCCTGGGCAGCGAGTCTGCGTCTGTCACTGTCCAGCTCCGAGCTGGGCCTTTGACTTTTGGGGGGTTGAACCCAGGGGTGCTCCACCGCTGAGCCACACGCCCAGCCCTGTGCTGAGGCCGGCCTCCAACTTGTGATCCTTCATCTCAGCCTCCCAGGGATCTGGGATCACAGGTCTGCAGACCTTGAATGTTTCAAAGCATCTGCTTGACGGAGAGGCCACCTCAGCAAACATTGACAAATTCACACAAGCCAGGTGCAGTGGCCCACGCCTGTCATCCCAGTGGCTGGGGAGGCTGAGGCAGGAGGATCACACGTTAGAGGCCAGCCTCAGCGACTTCGTGAGAACCTGTCTCAAAATATAAAAAGGTCTGGGGTGTGGTCAGTGGTCAAGCCCCCCTGGGTTCAATCCGTGGTGTGTGTGTGTGTGTGTGTGTGTGTCTCTCACACACACACACACACACACAGACACACAAACTAAGAAAGGAAGAAAGGGATACACATTTTGAGAAAACTGGAAGAAAAAGATTTTGCAGAGAGGAAAACGACTCTTCCCTCCTTAACGTGCAATTAGGTTGCTCCCTGGAACCGATCTCGACACCCTCCGGGTCTCACAGCCTCCTCTACCAGCCTGGCCTCTGCAGCTGCCTGTGACCCCGACACAGAAGTCCCCCTGGTTTCGGGATTCTAGGCCTAAGGACGACCCACTGCGCCTTTGAGGACGCAGGACGCCCAGCTCTCCTTCCTGTCCCTGGTGGAGATGCGCCCACCCACCTCACCTCTAGGGGGCGCAGGCGCCGTCTCCAAGCCGCCCTGGCTGTCCTCTGGGGGTCCCGGGAGACGCCCCCTGGTCAGGTTCCCCCTCACAGGTGGAAACTGGGGAAGTTATACGGGGGAGGGGGAAACAGAAGGGAGGATGGGGGCCTGGCCTGGGAGTGGCCCCAGCAGGTCACGTGCATGCACCAGGTGTCACCAAGTGCCACAGTCACACAGACCACCGTGTCCAGTCACCGCACCAACACAACCGGGGGAAATGGAGTCGCCATACTGCAGGGCACTCCTTCCTGCTCTCACCAGGACTGGACTCAGGGTCTGGACCACGGAGCCAAGTGAGACAGGGCCTCACTGAGTTCTGAGGCTGGCCTCCGACTTGTGATCCTCCTGCCTCAGCCTCCAGAGGGGCGGGATGACAGGTGTGCACCCCTTCGTGCCCTCAGACCTCGGTTTACTGCTCCTCTGCTAGGCTTCGCCCTGACCCCCGCACAGCGGGCACTCCAGCATCCAGGTCACAGAGGCCCCAAGCTGCTTGTCCCCAGAAGAAAACAATGTCACCGGGCAAAGGCTGAAGCCCTTATCAGCACGGTCCCTGCCTCCCTGTATTCCCGGCAGCAGCAGCCCTGAGCTCCCGTGACACAGAACACAGAGTCCCTCACATGCGTCCTGGGGTGGCCGGCTGGCTCACCCTGCCCCCTCCCGCGAGACTGCCAAGGCCTAGGGCTTGCCCACACGTGAGGCCACGTCTGCACCGACCCTGAGGTAGGTTTCCTGTCACGGGCAGCAGGGACAAGTCCAGTGACAGGCACTGAGGGCCTGCGCAGGGGAGGTGACCAGTCCCGAGCGTCACCCCTGTGCACCCCCTGCGGAGTGCTCGCTGGGTGTCCTGCAGGCTCTGTCCTCCACACCCCTGCCTCCCTACAGAGGCCCCCTCTGGCCATCTTTCCTGTCTCGACCCCTCCTCGTCCCAAACCTGTCACTCAGACTGTCAGCAACACCTAGGCCTCTGTCCCTGTCACCTGGGGACGGGTCACAATGCTGCTTCTGCCACATGGGGCGGGGGTGGCTGAGCCTTGGCCATGACTACCCTGATCTTCCTCGCTGTCCCCAACCTCACCCTCCAGGGCATCTTTAATACTGCTCCTAGGACAGACTTTAGTCACACTGATGTGACTGTCACTCAGCCACTTACAACCATCACTGGCAAATCCACACCCAAGCAGGTGCCCAAACTACAGGTCCTCACATGGTCCCCAAATACACAGGAGGACACTGCTCGTGGATCACGGCATCAGAAGTCAGAGGCAGCTGGGCACAGGGCACACCCCTGTCATCCCAACAGCTCGGGAGGCTGAGGCAGGAGGATGGCAAGTTGGAGGCCAGCCTCGGCCACTTAGGCCCTGAGCAGCTCAGCGAGGCCCTGTCTCTAAATAAAACGTAACGAGGTCTGGGGACGGGCGCAGGGGTTAAGGGCCTCTGGGCTCCATCCCTGGCACCAAAAAAGAGAAAAGCTAGGAATCAGACGAGATGGAGGGTCCATGAGATCTCCGGTCAGCGCTTTCCTGTACACCCAGACTGTGCGTGTGCGTGTGCGTGTCCAGGCGTGTGGGGACGCACTCCTGACAGTGCTTTCTGTTTATTTTCTTCATCTGCACGTGTGTGGCGCTGGGGTGGGCCTGGGGCTCTGAGCACGCTGGCCCGCAGAGCCACAGAGCCGCACACTGGCCCCGACACCGGTGTTTCCTGTCACATGGGACTTTATGGGCCACCCACCCCGACACTCCGGCAGCATCCCATTCCTAAGTGTGACGGCATCTCCTTGGTGGTGGCTGCCTCGTGTCCCTGTCTCTGGGCTGGCGAGGGGCAGGCAAGTCCCCAGGCCACCTCACCTCTGAATGTGGGACCCCAAAGGATCAGGGAGCAGCCTCCACGAAGCCGTGGGCAGCACCCCACGTCCAGCCTCCCGAGCAGCTGGACGACAGGCCTGCGCCGGCCCCTCTCTAGGTTCCCTAGCCCAGCAGTCGCACCACGAGGACGTCACAGCAGGCAGCAGACACCCCTCACTGCTCCAAATAACGTCACCCGCATCACACTCAGGACACACAGACCTTGAGGTGCAGGTGCAGACCCCAGACCCTGCCCGCCTGGCCCTCCCTGGGCCCCCAGGGACCCTGGAGAGTGAGTCCCCTCAGCTCTGCTCGAGGGGCGGCTGTGCCAGTGACCCGGCTCCACAGGACAAGGGCACAGGCTCCCAGGCTCCCGGCTCTCAGCAAGGTGGGTGCTGCCATCGGCCCACTTTACAGATGGGGAAACTGAGGCAGAGAGGTCGGAGGCAGGCCCTGCCCGTGTCAGGACGGGAGCCGAGCTCCTGCAGACAGGCTGCGCTGGCCAAGCCTGGGGAGGGACATCCGAGTGACGCTTTGGTGCGCAGACGCTCGGTGCCCAGGGGACCCCCCAACGCCCAGGTCCGAGCACACGCCCTCCCGGCGCCCTGCACACACCTGGACGGCGTTCATCACCAGGCCTGCGGCCATCATGCCCAGGCCCGACAGCAGGATGGGCACGGTGACCTGGCACGTCGTGGAGAGAGGGGTCTCGAGGGACACCCCGTGGGGGGACCGTGTGAGCTCACAGCTGAAGCCTCGCAGCTTCTGGCCCTGGAAGCGGAACTCCAGGTTCAGCTCGGTGACCACCATGGCCAGGCGCTGGCCACATGCCCGGGCGCCTCCGTCGGCTCCTCTTGCTCCACAGCAGGACGCTTGTCCCCAGAAGTCCAGGCGCAGAGGCCTCCGGGAGGGTCAGCGGCCCGAGCCTCAGAAGGCTCCCAGCAGGCCCTGGGCCAAGGACAGAGCCCAGGAGCAAGGAACAAAGGCCACTGCGACAGCGAGCCTCGTTCTGGGGACCGCCAGCGCCGGCTGTCCACTCCCTGCCGGTCAGGTCGCCCTCGGAGAGTGGCTTAGGGTCAGCTGGGACCTCCCTCGGCCAGCCTGCCAGGGAGGCTCCCCGTCCCTTGGCGGCGACCTTGATAGTGTCCAGGGGCTCAGCCCACGCTGGCGGAGTGGACAGAGAGCCCATGTGGGGCTGGCCTTGGTGACCGCCCTGGCGAGGGCCGCCACCTCCCTCCACCACGTGCCCTGGTGGCCCCACCCTCGGCAGGGAAGGGCCTGCGGAGACCTCGGTCCACAGCCCACCTCCCAGGCAGCCCAGGGCCCCTGCAGGTCAAGGCCAAGGACTCTATGGGCCTCCAGGAAGGACGCCATGTCCTGGGGTCACTCGATGGCAGTGTCCAGGGGCCCACGGCCACAGCATCCCGGCTCTCTCTGGAAAGCCCAGGTGACGTGTCAAGGTGACCTCGCTTTCTCCCACTAGCGGGGCCAGGCCCTGCCCTGTGCCCCTGACCCAGCAGGATAGAAGGGCCACCCGGGGAAGCCCCGCCTCCTGTGGGTGGACGTGTCCCCTGCATGTTCCTCGGGCACCAGGAGCAGAGGCCGGTCGGGTCTCACTCAGAGGCCTCAGCCTGCAGCAGCCCTGGGCTGGGGGCTGGACACAGCCTCCTGACCTGGGGTCCCGGGCTCGCGGGCAGCCGGCCACTCCCCTGCGTGCCCCCTAGCCCTGCGCCCGCCACCCTGGGAGCCAGATGGGCACCTGCTTGTCACCCTGCAGGAGCTGCGCAGGGCAGAAGGACGGGCTCCGGGGCCACAGCAGAGACCCGTGCTGACCAGGGCAGCCTCCCACCGATCACTAGCACAAAGCGGGTGCTGGGGACAGCTGGGCCCTGCCCACTTCTCACCAGCGTCCTGCTGCAGAGGGGACCTGCTCCAACCCAATGGTGACCACCCCTAGCTGGATCCATGTCCCTTACCCGGGCCAGCTGCAAACCACACAGCACCTTTGCCGTGACCCGTGGCCATGCTGTCTCCTCCACACAGAGCCTACTCTCTGTGTGAACAGGGTGCCCAGGAGGTGGCTGTCCCCCGTCCCCCGGCTGTCCCCTCCTTCCCTGGGAAAGGGCGACAGAGCGCTCCACCATCTGGAGAGACGCACCCACCTGCCATGAGCCCCCGAAGGAACTTCCTGGGGACCCGCTCTGCACCTCCTACTGGCCCCAAGTCCCCAGGCCCGTCCCTGTCCCGTGGCCTCTCAGCGCAGCCTGGGAGCTCCTATCCCACAATGCTCAGGGCCGCCTTCTGCATCCCGCCGACCTGCCCCTGGGCCTGGGGACACGGCCCGTCCACGGCTCTCACATGCACAGAAAAGTCCAGAAGGACAAGAACCATGTGGTCAGGTGGCGCTCTCTGGCTGCACTGGTAGGACTGTGAGTGACTCTGGTCATTGTCCCTGCAACGTGACAAGATGGCTTGCTTTCTTATTTTGGGGCACCGGGGCTTGGGCCCAGGGGCCCTCGCCCACTGAGCCCTGGCCCCAGCCCTACTTACCTTTTCTTTAGAGGTAAGGCCTCACTAACTTGCTGAGGCTGCCTTGGACTGTGATCCTCCGGCCCCAGCCTCCCAGCCTCCGGGATTAGAGGCCTACACTGCCAAGCCCAAGGCGGTCACCTGCTTTTATAACCATCAAATCAACTGTCACCAGAAACAAATGAAAAACCGTGATCTCGTGAGGGGGAAACCCCTACTGTCCTGAGACCCTTGAGAACATCAGGGTTCAGCGTGGCCCACTGGGTCCCGGCCCAGAGGCTCGAGAAGGGGATTTTAGTTTGTAGGGCTCAGGGAGACTCGGCGGGGGTGGACGCCGGGCTGTGCAGGGGCAGCAGAGGGCGTTTTCCTGGGTGACCCTAGAGAAGCCCTGTCCCCCTCGGGGCCTCCAGCCCACCCGCAGTCCTGCCCCTGAGGAGGGCTGGGTGTGACTTGGTGGCAGGAACCCTGCTGAGCTTACCCTAAGCCCTAGGTTCAATGTCCAGCACTGAAAGGGGAGGGACAAACCCCCAGAGGGGACAGAAGAGAATCCTGAGGGCTGGGCTGGGCCACAGGACCTGCGAGGGGTGCGTTTTAGGGGAGGGTCCTTGGAGCGCCTCACAACTAGAACACACTTCATGGACTCCGCAGCAAGAACTGCTGGACACCCGGTCCCTCTCTCAGGGTCACCTTGACCCGGGCAGGTCCCGAGGCAGGTGGCCACTCTTTCTGTTCTGGGGTTGAACCCTGGGTGCTCGTCCCCTAGCCACACCCCAGCCCCTTTTGTATTTAGAGACAGGGTCTCACTGAGCTGCTGAGGCTGGCCTCCAACTCACGATCCTCCTGCCTCAGCCTCCCCAGCAGCTGGAATGACAGGTGTGGGCCACTGCACCCGACTGAACGTGACCGTGATGCTCTGCTGTCCCAACATCGGGGGACACACAGGGCTTCTAGACCTCCCCGTCCTGTTCCCGTGGACACCATGCTCTTTGCCTCTTGTATGAGTTCCAGCCCTCAGTTCCCGGCAGACTTTGGAGTCATTCGAACAAGCTACTCCCACCCCCCAGGAACCAGGTCCCCCACCTGCTCCCCCATCGGCCTCCGCACCCTGTGCCCACTCTGCTCCCGGGTGTGGCCTCCCTGAATGGCACAGAATGTTCCCCGCCAGGCCGTGTGGGGGACACGTAACTGCTGTCCCCGTCACCCCTGGTGCACCCTCCCCCAGGCGGCCCTCCCACCCTGCCCAGTGGGGTGGAAGGAGGTGACCAGAACAATTGTCATCATGAAAAGGTGACCCAACCATGACCCAGAACACCCGTCAGCTCTGACTAAATGCTCTTTGCTGACCAACGGGTTCCTGGTAAAGCCAAGGCCCCTGGGCTGGAGCTGCCCACTGCCGGCCAGCGGGAGCCTGGTGCCCCATGCTGCGCTGTCCCCCCCCTCCCCCGAGGGGGGTCTCCTCACCCTGACGCAGTTCTCCCTGCATAAAGGACAACCTGCTGCTGTTGCTGTTGGCACTAGGGGCTGACCCCAGGGGCGCTGACCCCTGAGCCACGTCCCAGCCCTTTTTGTATTTCATTTAGAGACAGGGTCTCCCTGAGCTGCTTAGGGCCTCGCTAAGTTGCTGAGGCTGGCCTCTAAATTGCGATCCTCCTGCCTCAGCCTCCAGAGCCACTGGGATGACAGGTGAGTGCCCCTGCGCCCGCCTGGACTTACTATTTTGTAGATGTGCTGCGTGAGAGTGACAGGACTTGAAGGTTGCTAGCTCCTGTCTCTTATTGGAGGGTTCCCGATAAAGAATACCACCCATCCAAGGGGTGCACAAGGGACCAAACTCAAGGTGGTCATCCTAGTGGGGACACGGGCCAGTGGGCACTACTTTATAAGCTCCCAGGCCAGGGCACAGTTGCCCGCCTCACCATCAGGCAACAGAAACCAAGGTCTCCACTCTCCCCTCCACGGCCACCCAGCCTCGCAGGTCACTCCAGCCTCTGGAGCCCAGGCAGGACCGACTGAGCCAAGCTGGGACGTCCCACGGTGGCCCTGGAGGAGGGCGGCCCACAGAGCTGCAGGCCCCCTGCGCGTCTGCCTCAATTAGGGGGTGCTCCGAGCCCCTACCTAGGTCACAGGGGACATGTGGACCTCCGGGTGTCACCAGTGCCACAGGCCAGTGACTCGGGGAGTCCTGCGCTCCGGGGAGACGCCCACCCCGCACTCAGGCCTGCAGGGACCTCTCAGGTCCGCCTGTGGCCCTCTCCTCCCTGGCCAGGGCCTGCTTGGTGGGTTGGGGAAGTGCGTCCCCTGTTCCCTGCGAGCACTGGTGTGAGGACGTCAGTGTCCACTCTGCGGGAGGCCTGAGGGGGTCCTGTGCTGCCTGGAGAAAGGAGGGACGTGAAGGGCAGGTCCCCTCCCAGCTCTGCTCCCGGGGATAAGGTCCCTGGTCACACCCCCCTTATCAGGGCCAGGCACTGGGCTTGCTGGGCCTGGGCGGCTAGCCAGTCACCACCGTCTCACGTCCCTCCCTCCTGCTCCTGATGCCACTTCCCTGGCTGCCCCAGATCAGGGGTCTGGTGCCAAGAAATCGCTGTGCTCCCTGTGCTGAGGGCGGGCGACACCTTCAGCTCCTCGAATGGTGCCAGGGATGCACACCTGTCACCCCTGTGACTCGGGAGGCTGAGGCAGGAGGATCACAAGTTGGAGGCCGGCCTCAGCAACTCAGTGAGGCCCCATATCAAAAAAAAAAAAAAGAGGGGGTTGGGTTGGGGATGTAACTCAGTCGAGCCCCCTGGGTTCAACCAACACCAGGGTCCCCCACCATTTCTCCCTTCTCCCCACATGATTGGTGTCCTCAGACTAAGACCCAGAGAGGGACGGGGGAGACACCATCCGGACACAGAGGACGACAGCCACTGCAGGAGGAGGCCTCAGGGCCACACCTCGACCCTGGACGTCCAGTCTCTGAAGTCCCAGACAACACCTCGCCCTCACTGCCCACTCTGTGGTGGCTCCTGCAGCCCAGGTGGCCCGTCACACAGAACCCGAGGGACACAGGCCGTGGGTTTCTGACCCATCTGCACAAGAACCAGGCCTCGACCAAGAGGCGAAATCACGTGTGGTCACCGCCGTCTTTAACGGGTGCCCTGTTTCATTTAGTTGATCTTTGTTTATTTTTGTGGCTCCGGAGATTGAACTTGGGGCACTTGACCCCTGGGCCCCCTCCCCAGCCCTGTTTGTCTCTTAGTTCGAGACAGGGTCTCACTGACTTGCTTAAGGCCTCCCTTTTTACTGAGGCTGGCTTCGAACTCACGATCCTCCTGCCTTAACCTCCCCAGCCACTGGAATGACAGGTGTGAGTCACTGTGACTGCCGTGACCCACTGTGCCTGGCTTTTATTTATTTATTTTTTTTAAATTCTGTGAAATAAATGCCCATATGCACAATGGCCCACACCTGTCATCCCAGCAGCTCAGGAGGCCAAGGCAGGAGGATCGCAAGTTGGAGGCCAGCCTCAGCAGCTTAGTGAGGCCCCAAGCAACTCAGGGAGACCCTGTCTCTGAATAAGACATGCCAAGGGCTGGGGACGGGGCTCAGTGGGTAAGTGCCCCTGGGTTCAATCCCGGGTACCAAAAAGAAGCATCCTGAGACTCAGCACCACCACGTTGCTCGCTGTGCTCTGGCCTCGGCCTCCTGCGTCACTGGGTCAACTGACCTGTGCCACTCCCCAACTGTCCTCTGAAGTGCTACTCGGGTCACACAGAGTCCTTGTCACTAGACCTAAAGGAATCTGGCCGGGGTGGAGGTGGCCCCTGTCCTGCAGGCAGGACCCTAGGCCAAGGCCCGGCCTGTGCCCTCTTTCTTACCTGGAAGTAGTGCAGCAGCACGCCAGCCCAGGACAGCCCCAGGCCCGCGAGGACAAAGGGCAGGGTCACCTGCAGGCAGATGGTCAGGGCCGTCTCCCTGGTGGGCGCGGCCTCCTGGGGCCTAGAGGGCACCCGCTGGCCGTCAGGGACCCCGAGGTGCCCATCTCCGGAGGCGGCAGGGAGGCTCCCTGTGCTGAGGGCGGGCGACACCTTCAGCTCCTCGAGCCTGCCACAGCCTCCCAGCCTCCGCGGCCTGGGCTCCAAGGCTTCCATCTGTGCAGCCGGCCCAAAGCTCCAACCTGGAGACACAAGGAGAGGTGTAGGCAGGCCCTGCCCCGGGCCCTGGCAGAGGCCCTGTGTCACACCTACAGCCCCCACGGGCCCCGCACCCCCACCTACAGCAGCGGACTTCAGATCGCGTGAGATCAGACACCCGTGGAAGAGCACCACACACCCGTGAAGTCGGCAGATGTGAAGGGGGCAGCCCCCAAAACGCCCACCTTAAAAGCAACCAGAAAATCAGGCTGGGGCCTGGAGCCCTGGCCCACACCTGCCATCCCAGCAGCTCAGGAGGCTGAGGCAGGAGGATCGCAAGTTGGAGGCCAGCCTCAGCAACTGAATGTGGCCCTAAGCAACTCAGCGAGACCCTGTCTCTAAATAAAATGTAAAAAGGGCTGGGGACGGGGGCTCAGGGGTTAACTGCCATGAGCCAGGCTGTAGGGACAGTGACCAAAGTCCACCGTACACCAGACTACACATCACGTGGGCAGCGATGTTCCCGTGGGACACCTGGTCCCAAGCAAGCAGTTGGGATCAGGACCCTTCAGTTTGGATGACACTGAGCCTTGGTGTGTTTTCTGGGTGACCTGCCACCACACGGGCACCCCTGGGTTCTATCCTGGTGAAAAGTGTCAGGGACAAAGGGCGAGTGAGTGGGAGCCAGGGGACGGGGCCTGTCACACAGGGCCACATAGATCCAGCAGCAGTCCTCAGGGGAGGCTGAGGGCCTGGCAACGTGCTGTGACCCCCTAAGAAGGCCACCTTTGGATGACCCCAGAGCTTGTGCTGAGTACAGTTACTGAGATTCGGGTGAGAGGCAAAGGAATTTCCAAAAATACTAAGAAACTAGGTCAGGACTAGGAGGCAGATGCCACCAGCAACGCGCTCCCCACCCCTGGGAACGACTCCAGCCTCCAAGGTGATCAAAGGAACCAGGTCTCTCAGAACAAACCCAAGGCTGTGGGCACAGACACCAAGTGCGACCACGCAGCCTTGGCCGGAAGCCCCTGGACCCAGGGCCACGTCCCAGTCCCCAACCCAGAACCAACTGGCGGACAACTAGATCCTGCAACCTCCGCTGCTCTGAGACCGCGACCGCCTTCCTCTCTTTGCTCTTAAATTTGTGGTGAGATTCCTGAGATAGTAAAAAGACGCAAAGATATAGCGAAATTAAGAAAATCATGGAAAACAACGACAAGGATTTGTTGGCAATAGTGGATAGGGTGGTCCTTGGAACCTGTAGGCACTGGGTTCCAGGACCCCCTGTGGCTATCAAAATCCTGAACTGGGCATGTGTGCCCGCCTGTCATCCCAGCGGTTTGGGAGGCTGAGGCAGGAGGATCCCAAGTTGGAGGCCAGCCTCAGCCGTGGCAAGGTGCTAAGCAACTCAGTGAGACCCTGTCTCTAAATAAAATGCAAAATAGGGCTGGAGATGGGGCTCTATGGTCAAGCACTCGAGTTCAAGTACCAGGTACCCCCCACAAAAAATTTGCCAATGCTACATAGTTTATTATATAGTAGTGTTTAGATAATAAAGAAAAATGTCAGTATGTGTTCAGCAGATGCAACTAAAAAATACTTCTGACTTGACGTTTGTTGAACTCATAAGTAAGGAACCCAGTGGACACGGAGGCCAACTGGACACACATTCCTACCCATCAAATTGGGGTTTTTCTGACCATTTTTAGCCTAAGGGAACCAGGTCAGTGGAACACTGTGATTACCGTGTGCACACTGAGAACGCAGCAGGAATCACATATTAATTTATGGTCCTAATCAGATTTAAGACACTTTGGTCTACGGGTAAGCAAGCAATGTTTAAATGTCTGGGGAAAATGAAAGCAGCCTTCACAGCAAAATGACAAACAGGAGGCTTAAATGGGGCATCTGCAGGACACGAAAGGTTTATTAGCTGTGTAAATAAATGGTGCGTAGCCGGTCTGAGGAAAGCAGGTGCTCAGATGTCTTAAAATGCTGTCAGTGACCATTAATTACAGTGCTGAATTTTGTCATGAAAAGCTCTGTAGGAAGAAGGCCTCCCTGTGCAGGGTCGCAGAGCAGTCTTGGGGCCAGGAATGGGGGGGGGGGTGCCTTCTCCAGCTCCCTCTGCTGGCAGGGCAGGGAACTGCAGGGCAGGTCCTAAGCAGCCAGGGAGGTGGACAGTTTTTGATTCTAAACCAGGAGTCCAACTCCAAGGTGTAGGCCACACACACACACCACAGAGCAGAAGCAGAGAGAGAGAGAGAGAGAGAGAGAGAGAGATCAATTCAACAGCATCAAAGTTTGAATACCTCAGGGGACGGACACTTCTACACAAAATTGAAACTCCAGGGGACTGGGGCTGAGCTCGGGGTGGGGCGCCTGCCTGGCAGCCTGAGTGCGGGCCCCCCCCCCCCCCCAGGACTGCTGAACACATAAATAAGGAACAAAACTGAATGAGGCAAATACAGGAGAAAATATTTAAAACCAACACAAGAAGTCAGGAGGCCGGGCTTTGCTGAGCCAGTGGGAGGCCTGGGCCCAATCCCCCCAAATGAAAAATCACAATAAAATAGACAAAGGATAACAGTGAAAATAGGGAAGAGGAGGAATTCCTGTAAACCAACAAGGGACCCAGAAAACAATGGAGAAACTAGGAAAGGACCGGCCCAGGAGCCCCCTGAGTGGGCAGCAATTAAAACCCACATGCAGCACCTCGCCTCACCACCAGGGGGCTCCAAAGCCGAGGTGACCAGAAGGGAAGGCACACCCGCTATGGGGGGGGGGGGGTCCATCTCTGCCAAAGGCCACCTGGCAGTAACCACAGAGGTCTCACGGTCCTCACCTGTGCCCACAGAAAGATCTGAGCCAGGGTGAACACTGGGGAGCAAGGGAAGTCACCTGGGATCTGTACTGAGTGGGGACACTGTGGCCAAATAGCACGGACCTCATATCACTGCAGATGGTGGTCAGAGGCCTCTGGACTTCCTTGAGAGTGCTGGGGTGTCACTGAGCATTAGCACAGAGGTCAAGAGTGCAGATTAGGGGTGACATGCCTGCTCAGTTACTGTGAGCAACAAGAGGATAATAATAATTTAACATACTGGGCTCTAAAGGACGGGAAGAGGGCGCTTTACGGTCAGGGGTCCAAGCCCAGTTCCCCTAACCCCCAAGGATGTCAGACCCAGGTATCCAGAAGGCCATTGGTATCCAGAAGTGTCTGATTTACCCAGTGAGGCTGGCCTCAAACATGGACCTCTGGGCGCCCATTCCACACATCCCTCTTGGGGGTGATGGGTCCTAGCACCTCACAGACTAGCATCCACCCAGGTCCAGGGGGCAGGGACATCCTGGACTACACCAGGCAGGCCCAGGTTTTGCAACCCAAAACGGAGGACAACAGTCCCCCTTCAACCCTAGTTTCACTTTTTGAGGTTTCCTTTACCTGTGACCAACTACAGTCTGAAATTTTTAAACGGAAGTTTTCAAAAACAGTTCCTGAGCTTGGTGATAAGTTCCATTCTGAATGGCAATGGTGAACTCCCCCCCAGTTCTGCCCCCGCTAGAACGTGAACCTTTTCTTTGTGCAGCGTGTCCACAGTGTATATGCTACCTGTCCGTTACTCACTTAGTAGCCATCTCAGCATCTGTCAGGGTGTAACAGAGCTTGTGTTCAATTAACCATTATCTTATTTACGAATGGCCCCAAACCACAAGCGCAGCGACACTGGCAATTTTAAATACCTATTCTGTTATCATTGTGCTGTTTTATGAGTAGTTATTAACCTCTTACTGTGTCTAGTTCATAAACTAAACTTCATCATGGGCAAGTAAGAAAAAGCACGGTATATACGGGGCTTGGTACTTTATGTTTCAACCACCTATGGGTGGAGGGCTTCCTGGGGCACAAGGGAGGACGCCTGTACTTTCATCACAGGGGACCTGGCCTGTCCCTACTCCGGGTTCACTCTCCTCCAAGCTCCAGTGCTGCCGATCAGAGATGCCTCAGAATCGTCGGGAGGCCTGATAGGGACGGGAGACTCCCAAGAGCAGGTTGGGGACATCGGGGAAGTCATCTGAGAACCAGGTTTAAAGGATTTCTCAAGTGCTGGGTTTCGAAGGCAGCCTCTCTCCTGGCTGGAGGCACCTGGGGAACCCTGACGAGGGTGGTGGGGACAGATGGGTTCGCGGAGCTCTCGCGGAGCCCACGTGGGGCAGTTTGCTCAGCCAGCCCCGGGGATGAGCTGGGACCTCCAGTGAACGTCCCCGGGGTCCTAGGCGACTTCGGGGGGCTGCGGGGGTGTCGGCGCAGGAGCGCCCCAGGACCCCCGAGGGGCAGCCCCGCCGCCCCCCAGTTCGGGCTTCGCGCTCCTCTTTCCCGGGTCCAGCCCAGGCGTCCCCGGCCCCCAGGACCCCCTCGGACCCTCCCCGTCTTCTGCTCTCCTCCGGCTCGGGCCCTCCAGCCGTGGCCCCCCGCCCAGGTTCACTTGCCCTCCGCGCACGCCCCGCCGCAGCCCCCTGGCGCTGCCCGCTTCCCCGTCCCCACCCTGGAGCCCAGTCGGGCTCAGCGCCGCGCTTACCAGGTCCTCCTTCGGGCGGCTGAGGAAAAGAAGCCGCCGAGGGCGCTCCGGGCGCCAGGGAGGGACCTGGGACTGGCGAGAGGCGCGAAGCGCGGGCTTTAGGGCCCAGCTCTTCCCTGAGGGAGCGCCGCGGCCAGGGTGGCCCGGAGGCTGGGGTCCGGGGGCGGGGCGCACGGGAAGGGGCGGGGCCACGCGACGGGAGGGGAGCACCGGTAGAGGGCGGGGCCTCAGGAGATGGGAGCACAGGAAGGGGCGGGGCCTCGGGCGGGGCCACGCGGCTGGGGCCGGAGCAGGGAAGGGCACAGGGCCTCAGGGGCGGGAAACACGGGAAGGGCGCCGGGCCTCGGGGGCTGGGCCATGCGACTAGGGGAAGGAAGCCTGGAAAGGGATGGGGCCTCAGGGCGGGAGAACACGAGAAGGAGGCGGGGCCTCAGGAGCGGGAAAGACGCCGGGCCTCAGGGCCTGGGGGCGGGAAGCGCGAGAAGGGCGGAGCCCCGGGGAATCAGGGGAGGAGGGGCCTCAGGGGCAGGAAGCACGAGAAAGACACCGGACCTCAGGACGGAGGCTGCGGGGGCGGGAAGCGGAGGACGGCAAGGCGCCTCAGGGCCCGGAAGCGCGAAAAGGGCGTGGTGCCTCGGGGGCGGGAAGCAGGGAAGGGGCGGGGCCACGTGGCTGAGGGATGGAGAGCAGGGAAGGGCAGGGGCCTCAGGGGCGGGAAGCACGGGAAGGGGGCGGGGCTGGGGCGTGTCCACGCGGCTGAGGGCGGGAAACGGGAAAGAGGGCGGGGCCACGTCTGGGTGGGCGGGAAGCAGGGGAGGGAGAGGAAGCAGGGCGGGCTGGGGGGGTCTCAGGGGCCGGAAGCACGGGAAGCGGGTGGGTCCACGTGGCTGAGGGGTGGGGAGCAGGGAAAGGTGCGGGGCCCGGTGGCTGAGGAACGGAGAGCGGGGAGGGCAGGGGCGGGGCCATGCGGCTGGGGGCGGAGCGGGGAGGGCGGGGCTCGGGGCGGGGACTCGTGTGGGCGGCGCGACCCAAAGGGAGAGCTCTAGCCGCGGGGCTGAGGCCTCCGCGGTGGTCCCCACGCCCCCAAAGCCGGCTTTCCTCAAAGTCCACTTCCTTTTTTACAGATCTTTCTCTTTCCGGGAGTAATTTTAAGGAGAGAAAGGCCACGTGGGGCTTGGCGAAGACGTGGCTGCAGGGCAGCGAGCTACACGAGGGGCTGAACTGCTCCTAGGGAGGCACTGGCCGTGCCCAGCAGGGCCAGCAGCCTGGGAAGGACAGAGGGACCTTCGGGGAGGCGTGGCCACAAGGAGGAACCGGGGGTGTCGGGCAGGGGTGCCGAGGAGACTGCTTTGAGAGGCGGGCCCCAGGGGCAGGGGCGTTGGTGCTGGGGACGCGCAGGATGGGTGCAGCTGGAGAGCCCAGGGCTCCCCATGCAAGGAGCACCCTGGGCCTCAGGGAAACCGGGACCGACGCCCAACACGCGAGGGGCCAAAGACAGGTGCCACCCTAGGCCTTACTGTCCCCAGTGAGTGGGTGGGCGGGGGTCCGCGGGGTCCTAGGTGCGCGGTGGGCAGGGCCGCGGGGTCCTGGCCGAGCACCAGAGCTGTTCCCCAGCACAGGGCACTTCTGCAGCCCCGCTTCCTCCTGGGCATGTTTCCCAGCGTCACCCCGAAGCTCTTGCACCCCTGACTCCATCTCAGCACCAGTCTGGGAGCCTGAGCTGACCACACCCACGCCTCAGGGTGACTACGTGACTCCCCAGGTCGCCCAGTAGCCCAAGTGGACACAGAGAAGGTGCAGGCTGCCTCTACTGACATTTATTAGCCCCGCAGGCCCCGCCCCCTCGGCCAAGGGCCACTGTGATTGGTCGGGAGCTGGCTTGGGGACTTCCCGCAGCGTCTCCAAGTAGGAGGCTCCCTATCTGGGAGGGAGGCTGAGCTGGCCTCCCTAGGGAAGGCAGGTCACGGTGACAAGGTGTGCTGCAAGGACAGGTCATCCTTCTGAAGGCCACTTCTGTTCAGTATTCAAAAGTCACCGTCTTGACCCGCAGGTACTCATTCAGGGCCGCCTCTCCTGCAAGACACCACAGGCTGCTGGGCCACTCGGCCACCCACTGTCGTGGGGGATGCACAAGCATAAGTGGCTGGGGCGTGAGGCTGGCTTCCTGCACTAGAGGATGAGAAGCAGGTGCCCGGGGAGGCCCCTCGCCTTACCCCGGATGTCCTGGGTAATGAGTGGGTGAGGCCTGAGTCTCTAAGTGGCCCCTGTGGTCCCCCGAGGTCCGGCCCAGCCTGCCTGCCTGCCTTTCAGGCCTGCTGTCTTCCAGCCTCTGCCCACACCAACCCTGTGGCCTCTCTGAGCCCTGTGCCCTGAACACGGCCCCTGTTCTTAGGGTCAACCCCTCCTGGCCACCCAGGTCTCCTCAGGCCCCTGCCCGGGGCTGCATTTGCTCTACAAGGTGCCTTTCTCGCCCCCTTTCTAGGCTGCCTCCCTCCCAGGAAGAAGCAGTGACCTCACCGCCATCTCGCTACACTGAGGTACCCTATCATGTGGCCCAGGTCTGGCCTTTGCAAGTGTTTGTTGAGTGAATAAATGAAAACAGCCTTCCGGCAGGTGAAATTACCCAGGTCCTTGCCAAATCCAGACTGCTTGAATCCTCCAAAGGGGGCGGCCACGTCGGTCTTGTTGTACGTGTTCACGAACACGGTCCCAGCCGCCAGCTTGTCACTGACATACAGGGCCTTGTTGATGTCCCGGGTGAAGACACCAGAGGCCAGGCCAAATTCCGTGGCGTTAGCCCGAGACAGCACGCCATCCATGTCCCTGTGGGAAAAGGCCAAGTACTCCCTGAGGGAGGGTCACAGGGGCTCCGCCCTGACCTAGGATCCCCTCCTTCCCAGGGCAGCGAGGCCCACTCCACGCTCCCTGCTGCACATGAAAGGAGAAGTGGACCAGGGTTAGCCAGGCACATTGGCCACGCCTGTCCTCCCAGCCGCTCGGGAGGCTGAGACAGGAGGATCACAAGTTTAAAGCCAGCCTCAGCAAGAGCGAGGCCCTCAGCAGCTCAGTGAGACCCTGCCTCTAAATAAATTTCAAAAGTGGGCTGGGGTGGGGCCCAGGGGTCCAGTGCCCCTGCGTTCAGTCCCCAGTCCCCCCACCAAAAATGGGCCAGGGTTAAAGCCAGCCTGCAGGGGGCAGAGTAGAATAGGAAAGAGGAGCCAGGCGTGGTGACAGTCCTGCTGTCCAGGCCACTGGAGGCTGAGATGGGAGGATCGCTAGGGCCCAGGAGTTTGAGACCAGCCTGGGCAACATAGAGACCCCGTCCTGGGAAGGACAAAGGGAGGGAAGGAGACCAGAGATAGTCACATGGTCGACACCAGGGGTCCTAGGGCAGAAGAGGAGCCCATCCCAGGTAGGAAGGCACATGTGGCCACTGGAGGCATCAGACATTCAATAGAAATCAGATTTTTTTTTTTTTTGGTACCAGGGATTGAACTCAGGGGCACTTAAACCCCTGAGCCCCATCCCGTCCCCAGCCCTTTTGAATATTCTACTTAGAGACAGGGTCTCCGTGAGTGGCTCAGGGCCTCATGAGGGGCTGAGGCTGGCCTCCAACTTGCAATCCTCCTGCCTCAGCCTCCCAGCCACCCTGCTCTGCCTCCAGCCACTCCTTCTCATCACAAGAGGCCGGCTTTGCTGACTGCTTGACCACTAGAACATGGCAGAAGGAATGATCTGGAGATTCTCGAGTCAGATCCTAAGGATCCTTGCACATGCAGCTGGGATCTATGGGAACTGGGGGTTGGGACCTCAGCCTGGAGGCTGCCGTGCTGGGGAGCAGCGAGCCTTCGGTGAGCGAGGTCCTGAGCCCAGGTTAGCACGGCCACTCCCAGCAGAAGTGACCGGCCCTCCCCAACCCGAACCAAACTGCAGGTTCACAAACGCAGCACACTCCTGCTGCTCCCTGAAGCCCCTCCGTTTTGGGTGGTCTCACCCCAAAACAGAACCCATCAGGCCGCAGGAAACAGACCCAGGGAACACAGGGAGGGGACAGGATGGGAGGGGACTTGAGGCCACCTGCTCCCTGGGGGACCAGCGCCCCTGGTGGTGGGAGGAGCCTCTGCAGGCAGCTCAGCCTGCATCCCCCAATTCCTTCTGGCCCCTGGGGACCACCTCCCAGAGCTCATTCAAAGACCCCGTCACCCACAGCAAGGCTCGGCCCTGAGAGGCGCCCCTACCCGTCGGCAAACCGGGAGATGACCATGATGGGCCCGAAGGATTCCTCCTTGGCTATGAACATGTGGTCCTCCACGTCCGTGAACACCGTCGGCTCGAAGAAGAAGCCTGCGGGGGACAGAGGCCTGTGGCACGCGGGAGGGCGCCATCCCCCTGCCCTGTGGCCTGGCCTCTCCACCCCCGCCAGGCAGCGCCTGGGTCAGGCCAGGTACTGGGCAGACATCCCAACCCAGAAGCCCAATGTCCTGGCGCCCAGGGAACAGACCCCACCTCTGCAGCCGGGCATGTCCCGGGTGTGTCCCGGTCCTTACTGCCCTGTGCACCAAATGCTGCTTAGGAGAATGAGGCCACAGGCCACAGGGCTGGGGTCTGATGGAGCTCAGTCTTGAACCAAGTGACCCCAGGGCCAGAGCTGAGACAAGGACCTGCACGTGACTGTCACAGGCCACTGTCGTACATTTGCTTTGTCTTTGTAACCTAAGTCTGTGACAGGGCATGCGGCTTTTTTGTAAGTGGCTGAGGCTGGCCTCCAACTTGCGATCCTCCTGCCTCAGCCTCCCGAGGCACTGGGAGGACAGGCGTGCGCCACCGCGCCCGGCTTCTAGTTCCAATATGGATGAACGCCAGCCCTGACGTGTTCAGTTCTGAGGTCCTCACCTTGCCAGTCCCGTACCTGGGTCTGACAGGTGCCCAAACAGCTAAGCCCTCCCCCCCAGTCAAGGTATCAGATGGGCCTGAAGTCTAGCTGTGCAGGTCCCTGGCCACCCGTGTTCCCCAAGTTCTATCCCAGCCAGAAATCGGAGGCCATGGTACCAGCTGCCTCGGTGGCCCCGGGAGCGCCGACCCACCTGGCCGAGGGACCTGGTTCCCGCCACAGACCAGCGTGGCCCCTTCCCTCACGCCTCGCTGACAGTACTCCCGCAGCTTGTTGAGGTGCGCCTGGTGGTTCTGTGGCCCGTGGTCCGTGTCTCTGTTCAGGGGGTTGCCGATCTTCATCTTCCCCACCTCCTCCACCTGCGGAAAGTTCTCGGGTCAGATCAGGCTTTGCTCCTCCCTGAGGAGGAGGACCGCCCCCAGTCCCCAACTCAGTGTCTCGCTGAGTGGCTCAGGGCCTTGCTAAGTGGTTGAGGCTGGCCTCCAACTTGCGATCCTCCTGTCTCAGCCTCCCGAGGTGCTGGGATGAAAGTGTGGGCCGTTACACCCGGCTACTATTTTCTGTCTTTTTTTGGGGGGGAGGGTGTTAGGAGAGATGGAACCAAGGGCCTGCACCTACCCCTGAGGACACCCCCAGCCCACAGGCCTGTTTGGGTCACATCATTTCCAGTCTGGGGACCGTTTCTTGCTGAACCAGTAAAAACCTATGGAGGCTCACGGCTCCTGCCTTACGGGTCCCCTGACCCAGGTGGGTGGCGATCTGTGACGGGAGCCTGTCCCGGCCTCCCCGCCTCTCAGCCTCCCCCAGGGCCCCGCGAGCCAGCAGCCTGAGACCCTGGGCCAGCACTCACCACCCTCCTCACGAACTGGTCGTGGATCGAGTCCTCCACAAAGAGCCTCCCGGCCGCGATGCAGTTCTCCCCCTTGTTGAAGAAGACGGAGCTCATGCCCTGCGGAGAGGACAGCGGTTACAGCCACCCCCGGGCTCCTGTCCCCAGCCCCTGTCAAGGGGACGTGTGCCTGGGTCACACTCTCCTCCTGGGGCCAGGCCTGGTTAGGGGGACCGAGGGAGTCTGCCTTGCGAGGGCAGGAAAGGAGGCCGGGACCCCGAGGTCGCAGGTGACACTATTAGTAGTGCATGGTCCAGGGGAGGACCTCAAAGCCCTGAGCGCAGCCGGTGTCCACTCCCAAGGGCACATTGGGGTCCATGGCAGCCTGGAGAGGGCAGCCGTGTCCTGCAGGGACCTCCTGCGTTCCTACGTGGGGACAAGCCCGTCAACAGCCTGGGGACTCTGGGTGCCTGCGGCTTAGGGACTTTTGCTGCTCTGACCCACGGGGGATGGTTCTGGCCCCGCTACTTTGTCCCCTCCTGCCCTGTCCTCCTGCTCCTGTGCTGATCTGTCAGCCGCTGCTGGCCTCTAGGGTGAAGTGTCCCTAAGGGGACCTGCCGTGTGTCACAGCCACAGCCCCGCTCGGGACCCTGCAGGACCCCGCAGCACGGGGCCTGGGACAGGGGCTGAGATCCTAGGACTGACAGGTCACCAGGGCAAGTGACAGGCTGTCCTGCTGTGGCTGTGACATGTCCCCAGAGCCCCCCTGGGAGGTGACACAGGAAGGTCCAGAGGAGGAGTGAGGGGTGTGAGGCCTGAACCCCGGCAGGGAATGGCTCCCTGGGGTCCCCTGGTGGCCCCGGGTGGGGTGTGGAGACCAGGTGGCCCTGGGGCCGTGGCTTGGGGTCTCTATTTGTCCCTGGAGAGTGGAGTCCCTGCTCCCTGGTCCCCGTGGGAGCTGCTCCCTCCCCACACTCTTCCTCCATGATGTCCTGCCTCCCCTCGCCCAGGAGTGGAGCCGCCGTCTGTGGACACCCTGAGCCCCACATCCACTGTCCCCCGATTGCTCTTGTGGGGTCTCCTGGTCACAGCAGCAAAGAAGCTGAGACACCTCCCCTCCCAGGTGCCCCCTGCCCGTGGCCCCTCCCTGTCCCCAGTCCCCCCATCGTCCCCGCCTAGCCCAGCCCTCACCATCTGCACGGCCTTGCTGAGGTCGCAGTCGGCAAAGATGATGAGCGGTGACTTCCCGCCCAGCTCCAGGGACACCTTCTTCACGTTACTTAGGGCACAACTGGAAGCGACAGGGCACTGGGGCTGGCGCCCGGGAACACCAGGCCCCGGGCCGAGGGGACGGGGCAGGCCCGTGCCTGCTGGGCTCCAGAAACCTGGCCCACGCCTGCCCCGTGCCCCACGTCCCCACCTTCCTGTCCCCAACACCCGAGCACTCAGCCACCGGGCCTTTGCCCTCGCCGTCCCCCCCACCTTCCAGATTGATTAACTTAAAAAATTTGCTCCAAAGAGTCATCCGTGACTGCAGGATGCATTTTGGCACATGGTACACAGACAGGGTGTGGCTTCGCATCCTCTGGTCGTGCTTTGGTGTCAGCTCACACCAGTTGTGTGACCAGACGTGCACTTAGGGTAGTGATGCCGGATTCATTCTTCTGCCCTTCCCACCCCTGTGTCCCACCCCTCTCCTTCCCTCCATCTCCTCTGCCAGATCCAAAGGACCTCCATCCTTCCCCGGCCCCCACCCCTCATGGTGAGTCGGCATCCGCATGTCAGAACATTCAGCCTTTGACGTTTGGGGACTGGCTTATTTCACTCAGCACGACAGCCTCCAGATCCATCCAGTTACCAGCAAAGTGCCGTCACCTCATTCTTCTTTATGGCTGTGTAATATTCCACTGTGTATATGTAACTCGCTTTTCTTTATCCGTTCATCTGTTGAAGGGCGTCTAGGTTGGTTCCTCCGTAGCTTAGCGGCTGTGAACTGAGCTGCTATAAACACTGATGGGGCTGTGTCCCTGTAGCGTGCTGCTTTTAAGTCCTTTGGGTACAGACAGAGGAGTGGGACAGCTGGGTCCAATGGTGGTTCCATTCCAAGTTTTCTGAGGAATCTCCATCCTGCTTTCCAGAGTGGTTCACCAAGGTGCAGCCCCCCAGCCACATCCTCACCCACACTTATTGTCACTTGTATTCTTGACAGTCGCCACCCTGGCAGGAGTGAGGTGGGATCTCAGTGCAGTTCTGATTGACTGGCACTTCTCTGATGGCTGGAGATGTGGGACACTGTTCCATACGTCTGTTGGCCGGTCGTATTTCTTCCTCTGTGAAACGTCTGCTCATTGCTCTGCCCGGTACCCACTGGGTTGTTTCTTTCTGTTCAGAACTCATCCGCCTGCCGGAGCACGAGGCTCTCTGGGACAGGCAGACACTTGTCTGGTTCCTATTAGGCACTCTGCCTTGCATACAGCTGGTGCTCCATAAATGCTGAACGAATAAATAAGACACAGAATCATCCCCCAGTTGGCAGGACTGCAGAGGCCATGGGGGCTTTGGCATCTCAACTTTGTAGGGATGGTACCCAGAGAAGCTGGGCACCACCTCAAAGACGTGCTGTCCAGTGCGCATTCAGTAAACTGGACCAGGCCTGGCCAGGTGCAGTGTGCACACCTGTCATCCCAGCGGCTCAGGAGGCTGAGGCAGGAGGATCGCAAGTTGGAGGCCAGCCTCAGCAACAGCGAGGCCCTGAGCAATTCAGGGAGACCCTGTGTCTAAATAACATACAGAACGGGGCTGTGGACGGGGCTGAGGGGTCAAATACCCCTGGGTTCAATCCCTGGTACCAAAAAAGAAATCTCCTTCTGGAAGGTTCCAAGAGCGGACCTTTCCCGAGCCTTCTCTCTGCACTTGAAATTGTGCACTGGGATTTGACCTTGATGTCCTCACGTCAGAGGCTGGCTTGTGAGTCAGGAGGTCAGTGACCTGCCGTCCCTCCTGGTGGCTTCTGTTGCTGGCCAGACACCATCCCTGTGCCGTGTCATGGCCCCGGTGCCAGCCTCTCCTGACCCCGGGAACCTGACTCGTCAGCCACTGAGCCGAAGGCAGGGGGATGGGGAGGTCAGGGGCGGTCACTGTGTCCTGCTGCAGCTGGACGCTGTCCCCACTGGGAGACAACCAGGCTGCCCGGGACCAGCCTGCGGGAGATGCGTCCCAAAGAGAAAGAAAGTCATTCTGATCAGAGAGGGGCAGTGAGGGGACTCTACTGTGATCCAAGAGTGGCCCTTCTCCAGACCACCCTGGAGTTCCCCTGGGACCCCCTAAAACAGAGACAGAAAAAG
This sequence comes from Marmota flaviventris, assembly GCF_047511675.1. Lineage (NCBI taxonomy): Eukaryota > Metazoa > Chordata > Mammalia > Rodentia > Sciuridae > Marmota > Marmota flaviventris. The sequence continues at coordinate 18,690,294 of NC_092517.1, forward strand.
GGGGAAGAAACCAGAGGTCACAGGCAGAGCGCTCAGCAGGGCCCAGTTCCTGGGCTGCTGCCCGTCACTCAAACTGAAGATGCCAAAAGCCAAGCCCAGAGATTCGTTTTCAGTGTGTGTGTGTGGGGCGGTGGCCTCCCATGGGACAGCATGGGGCCAGGACACTACTGGTCAGAGTGGCTTCTATAGGGCAGCCCCCACAGGCCTCCCAAGGGCTGGACGGGGACAGACCCACTGGGCCAGCATCGGCATTAAACATGGCCACTGGGGTTGGCTGTGCACCCCAAAGCTCAAAAACCAGCACCTGGATGCCCTTGAACAGATGAACGGATAAAGGAAATGCGGTATAGGTATGCAATGGAATATTACTCAGTCATGAAGAAGAGTGAAATGATGGTATATGCCTGTCAATGGACGGAGCTGGAGACGATCATGCTAAGTGAAATAAGCCAACCCCCCCAACTCAAAGACCAAATGTCCTCTCTGATGTGTGGATGCTGACCCACAATAGGGAGAGGGGAGAACAGAAGTGCATTGGATGAGACGCAGGGGAATGGAGGGGAGGGAGGGGAGGGGGACTGGGAGAGACAGGGGAATGAATGGACGTCACTTTCCCATGTTCACATAGGAACCCACGACCAGGCACACCCCACAGCAGGTCCAACCACAGGAATGGGACGTCACACCCCAGGTAGGTGTGACGTGTCAAAATGCACACGGCTGTCAGGGACACTTACAAAGAACAAATTTTTTTTTAAAAAAGGGAATTATTATAGTGAAGACAAGAATAACCTCCCGCTCACACAACAGCATCGGCTACACCCAGGTGCCGTGGCCGCCGGGGCCGCCCCCTCCGCCCAGCCCAACCCTTACCTCTTCATGATGTGCTTTCCCACCTCCGTGGAGCCCGTGAATCCGATTTTCCTCACGTCGGGATGGTCTGCGAGCCGCTGGCCGACCAGCGAGCCTGTGGGCGGGGGAGCAGGAGGGTCACAGTGGACCCCATGGTGCCGGGAATAAGCCCAGCCCCGGCAGCAGGTGCACACCCCTGCTCCCTGGTGTGGGCTCAACTGTGTCCCCCTGGGTCCAGAATCGGAAGTCCCAACCTCAGCACTTCTGAAGGTGACTCTCTGGAGACGGGGACTTCCAAGGAGTAAATGAGGTCACTAGGGTGGGCCTCATCCCAGTGGGACTGGTGTCCTTCAGAGCAAAGGGGATTGGGACACAGACGCCCACAGAGGGACAGCAGCCACAAGCCAAGCAGCGAGACCTCAGAGAGAACCCACGTGCCACCACCTTGACCTGGGACTTCCAGCCTCTGCCACGGAACCAAGTCACTCCTGTCCCTGTCCCATGCCCCTCGGCCTCCCAGTTCTGTGCTGAGCCCAGCACACAGCTGCCCACCAGCTGCCCAGTCCCTCTGTACTGCGCGGCGGCAGTGAGACTCCAAGGTGGACTTTCCAAACTCAGCCAAGACTCCTCTCGAGGCCCTTTCCCGACGCGGCTTCCAACCCTTCCTCCCTGTCCACCTGTGCCCTCCTGTTCTGCTCCACCTCTCTGACTGCCCCTCGTCCATCTTCTTGGCCTGTCCAGCGCCCTGGCTCCGTCCTGCAGGTCACAGCCCCCTCTGTGACTCCGCCAGGCCTTCGAACGCCATCTCTGGATCAGTCATCCCCTCAGTCTGTATCTCTGGCCGAGCTCCTCTGGAATCCGGCGTCCCTTGTCCCCCTCTGCCTGCTCGGCTCCTGGGCCTGGATATCTGAGAGCCTTTCGGATCTGACATGTTTCAACTTGAGCTGTCAATCGTCCCTGACCCTGCTCCCCCCGGCAGGTGGACAGCCTCTCCTGGCGGCCAGTTAAGCGGGGGCGCCACGGACCTCTTCATGTCCCTGTTCGGGCACCAGCGACAAGAGGCCATGGAGGGATTGAGAAGAGACAAACAGACACACAGAGAGAGAAAAAGCTGGGGCCAGGTCGGACATCACCCCCTGACGGAGGAGCTGTGACCAGGGCCAGCTCTGGTCATAGAGGTTTCACCAAAGGCTATTTGTGGGAAAGTTCCTTCAAAGCAGCCATCTGAAGGATGCAGGATTGGCGAGACACGGGGGCCATCTTGTTATACTCGGAATCCTCTCTCCCCGGGAGCTGGTGCCTGAGCTGAGGGTCCAGACTGACACAGCTCTATGCCTTTGCATTGGAGCCTGTCTGGGGCGGGTGTCACCATAGCAACGGGGCAATCTTGATCTGCACCTTTACCCAGGGAGTTCCCAGAGCCACGCAGCCACCAGGCAATCAGAGGACCGTGATCCACGTCACGGCTCTCCACACGGAGGGGGAGGTCACTCTGGACACTTGTCTTCCCCATCCCGTGAACTGCCCAGTCCTTGGGCTCCTCGGGTGGCCCGATCCCTCCTTCTGGACCCACGAAGATCCCGGGTGGGCAGGTGTGGACGGAGACCCTCGCCAACTCCCTTTAGAACAAGTCAAAGTCCGACAAATGACTTTGGTACGAGTTCCGTCCTACCTCTCCGCCCTCGTTCGGGTGTAGTTTGGGGGGACAAAATATTTGCAAAGATTTATCGGACAGAGGACGGGTCCCCAGGAAGGACAAAGGACTCGTCAACCTTAATCCGAAAGCAAACAGCCCGGCTGAAGCTGGACCAAGGACGTGAAGGTGTCTGAGAATGGAAGTCCTTCCAGATGCAGGTCGCTCCCCGGGGAGCAGGCCTCCCTCCCTCTGACTGAGCTCTGCACTGCGTCCCCCAGGCCACTCTGCCCTCGAAGGACACATTATCCAGTTGGCCCTGCTCTGGCCGCCTGGAGCCCCAGCCCTGCCCCTGTCTGAAGCCCTCACCAGATCCGGGGAGGATGTTGATCACGCCCTTGGGAATGCCGGCCTTCAATGTCAACTCCGCAAACTTCAAGGCTGTGAGCGGGGTCACCTGCAGGGGACAGGGAAGAAGACCCGGACAAGAGGGTTTTGTTTTTTTTAATAGTACCGGGGATTGAACCCAGGGGTGCTTAACCACCGAGCCCTGTCCCCAGCCCTTTTTATACTTTATTTAGAGACAGGGTCTCACTGAGTTGCTGAGGCTGGCCTCCAACTTGTGATCCTCCTGCCTCAGCCTCCCGAGCCCCTGGGATTAGCCTTCCCTCTCTGTCTCTGTCTCCCAGTGGCTCCAGTTGTAAGCAGGGGGCACCATGGATTAGGGCACCAGGAAGATCCCGGGGAAGCCACATTCGTGGTCAACCATAGGGGCACGGCCAATCCAGACGGCCTTCCTTACACCTCAGGTGGGAACAGGGGCCTGCCAACCTCTGGCATCCTGGCTCATCCCGGCAGGGCTGTGTCCACTTGGCCAAGCCTGGACCGTCCAGTGCTGTATTCCTTTCTTTTCTGTTGATACTAAGCCCCTCAGGAGTCCAACCGTCCCCGTCCCCAGAAGCCTCCAGCTTGCCTTCCAGAACGCCCTGACCCCGGTCCCTCAGCCTCCTCCTCTGAGAACTGCCAACTTTAGGGCGGAGTCGAGGCTGTCCGGGGAGGTGACCGCTGCCCACTGAAGTCCCAGCAGCCCCTGCCTTCTGAGCTTCTGTGTAACTCTGACTATGGCCCCAGGTGTGGAAATTGTGGAAATCAAAATGGAAGCAGTTTTCCCCCCACAAATTGTTCCCCTTCTGTTTCTGCAAATCCCTGGTCAAGCCAGGAGCCGTGGTGACTGCCTGTCATCCCAGCGACTCAGGAGGCTGAGGCAGGAGGATCTCGAGTTAGAGGCCAGCCTCAACAGCGTAGCAAGGGCCTGAGCAGCTCACCTGAGCAGGCTTGATGACCACCGTGTTCCCAGCGGCCAGGCAGGCAGCCGTCTTCCAGGACAGCATCATCAGGGGGTAGTTCCAGGGGATGATGATACCGCAGACCCTGCCGCACCAGAGAATTGGGCCTTCCTCTCTTGTCTCAGCCCAGAGGGGACCTGCTGACCCCCTCCTCCTCTCCCAGGGCCTGACCTCCACTGTCAAAGCCAGGCTGCCCCCAAAGGCACGGAGAGTCCTGGAGACAGTCACACCTGCCTTTTCTCACCTGGATTCAGTACCGAGAGTGACCGTGGTGGCAGTCCTTCCTCCTACTGCCCACCATGGTAGGGGACCCTGATCAGATTCTGATGAGAGCAGTCCAGGGACACAGACAATGGGAGAGGGGACCGTGGCCATGTACGAGTGAGAACAAAAAGCCAGGAGGTCTAGCCAGGTGGGCGTGGTGGCACACGCCCGTCATCCCAGCAACTCGGGAGGCTGAGGCAGGAGGATTGCAAGTTAGAGGCCAGCCTCAGCAACTTAGGGAGGCCCTGAGAAAATTGGTGAGACCCTGCCTCTAAATAAAATATTTAAAAAAAGGCTTATTGGAGGGGGGTCTTGAAAGAAGAGAGCCAGTCAGAAGAGTCCCCCAGTTAGAAAGGGAATTGTGTCCCCTTGAATTCACAAGTTGAAGTCTGTCTTCATCCCCAGAACCTCAGGATGAATTAGACAAGGCCCATATTGCAAAGACGCTGGCCTCCTTATTGAGGCACTCGGGGGAGTCCACATGGGCAAGGACACAGCTGTGTGTCAAAGGCTGGGCTCCCAGCCTGTGGTGTGGCCTGGGGTGCTGAACCCTGTGGGAGCCCTCCTAATGGGAGGAAGGCCACCATCAAGGGTACATCCTTCAAGGGGACTTGGGATCCCAGCTCCTTCCTCTCTCTCCTCCTT